>NW_027361754.1:71245000-71417500 GCF_039654945.1 Dendrobates tinctorius
TGTGTTGGGGATTTGGATCTTGTCGTTGGTCTCTATATGAATGCAGGTTTTGCATCTCCCATTGCAAGGATATGTTCCTCTTGGTGAATCTGAGGGCACTGAACTTCGGATAATGATGTTTCTTAGATTGGGAGGTTGCCTGTAACATAGCAAGGGGGGGTCTTTGAATAGTGTTTTTAACCGGTCATCCTTGTGTAGGATATGGTGAAGTTTCTTAGCCATTTTTCTGAGTATTTCAAGCTGTGGGCTGTAGGTCACTATCAGAGAGGTACACGATGATTTTCCTCTTTTTTTCTGTATTGAAGTACTTGACTTCTAGGGATCCTTGTGGCCCTAATGAGAAAGATATATAGTACATTTACTTGCAGACTACAGGTGATAACCCCCTACTCCATTGTACTGGATGAAAGAAGATATTGAACACTTCCCATTTTCACCTCTGCTACAGCACTGTGAAAAATTTAGCTGCCTCCTGTCACTGCTGGGACCCATTTGGAAGATGGGCTTCTACAGAAATCGTTAAAAACGACAGAAAAGGAAGCCTAGCAGTCATGGCCCACGCTCTCTTTCTCTTTCTCCTCTCAAGAAAAATATGGTCATCTATCAGCGCCCTAAAGAGAAATGTACTAAAGCTTTGGCTGAATGGTTACAAATTCCAAACAGTCACAGTCTAAAATCCAGTAAAATAAAGAGTAGACACTTTTATAGTAGGTAAATGCAGACAACACCACATTCTGTTTCTGCAATATATGGATTTCTCTCTAACCTTTATTTTTTTTTTTGCTCAGATACAAACAAGGTTCCTTTTAAGAGTATTAATGTTCTTGCCTCATTGAACAGAACATATACGCCACAACTAGCAAATTCCTCTTCATCAGAATACACCACCCTAGCTAATGAGATTGAAAAGGTAATAAAATATGTACTAACAGTACAAGATGATGTTCTGATTCTATATGTATGGGTAGATACAATGCCAGAAATCTCACCTGAACGCGCAGTTATATTTAGTTACATTTTTGTTAAATTAGATATTAGATATTCTTATATTATGTATACAGTATATAGAAAATAATGTTTGTCATTGAAATGTTTTATTCATGTTTTATTTCAGACTTTTTGTGAGATATACAAGAAGTGTGCACCAAAATACTTCCAGAGAATGATACTACATGGGTTCAGGTATTTTACACACAGTATATTTACAAGTAGCAAGATTTTTACATATTGTATTTTTTATATATGGGCACAGAAAAGAGAGCACAAAGGCTATTTCAAGTCAGGGCTGGGGTTTGAAGCGGGCTCAGGAGCAGTGCCTGCATTGTATGGAATCTGCTAACTGTGTCACTCAGTCATCATCTGCCTGTAACAGGCGCAGTCAGAGCTCAGCTCCCATTGTTCCTGTCCTGTTTTAACCCCTTAAATGCTGCTCTCAATCTCTGTAGTTATGGGATTTCAATAGGTTGCCATGTGAGTGGGAGGTTTGCTGAGATCCTTTGTGCCTGCCATAGCGATGTTACTGTGAAACCCAGCCTGTGGATTGCCCTATTTGCCCGCTTTAAAATTAAAGATTCTAAAAAAATACATATTCGGTATCACCATGTTGTAATAGTCCGATGTATCAAAATTTTAAATAATAATCTTTATTTTTATATAGCGCTAACATATTCCATAGCGCTTTACAGTTTGCACACATTTTCATCACTGTCCCTGATGGGGCTCACAATCTAAATTCCCTATCAGTATGTCTTTTGAATGTGGGAGGAAACCCATGGAAGCACGGGGAGAACATACAAACTCCTTGCAGATGTTGTCCTTGGTGGGATTCGAACCCATTGAGCCACCACTGAGCCACCATGCTGCCCCAAATAATTTAATAGGTGAAGTAAAGCGCAAGACTATAAGCCCTCACACAGCTAAATCGATGAAAACATGGAAAAGTTACTGGACTCAGAAAATTGTGAGACAAATTAAAAATTATCTTTTTTACAAATGTTAGAATTTTTTTTACCGCTAAAATAAATTTTAAAAATTGGACAAGTTTGGTACAGCTGTAATTGAACTGACTTGGAGAATCAGGAAGCCAGTTCAACAATGAACACCATAAAAATAGAAGAATATTGAGAATTGAGAGTCCTCAGTGGTTGATTG
Organism: Dendrobates tinctorius; assembly: GCF_039654945.1. Lineage (NCBI taxonomy): Eukaryota > Metazoa > Chordata > Amphibia > Anura > Dendrobatidae > Dendrobates > Dendrobates tinctorius. The sequence goes on from NW_027361754.1 coordinate 71,247,152, forward strand.
CAAGCTTTCGAGACTACGCAGGTCTCTTCACCAGTCTAGCCTGGTGGTATCAACCACTGAGGACTCTCAATTCTAAATATTCTTCTATCTACTGGCTAACACGGTACAAAGATATACATCTTTCCTGCACCATAAAAATAAACACCCCAGAATACATCTTGTGGAGAGTGACATGCCTGACAATCCAGTGTAAGGACACTTATAGGCCATGCCATGCTCCTCTGGGAAATATGCCAATTGCCTCTTCAGAGAGAAAGAAGACAGGAACTCTAGTGCCACCTACTGGAAGTAGCCATCCTAAATGTAAATAACGACCCTTTAACGAATCTTGCCAGTCATTTTACACTGACAAAGTCCCATCTATCTGAGATGGTTTAGTGACTTCTGCATTGAGCAGGCGGTTAGACACGATGACCCTGGAGGTCCCTTTCAACTCCAACATTCAAGGATTCTATGATAAACATTTTAAACACATTTTCCGCTGTAAACCCCTTTTTAAAAACTTGAACCCCACACCCCCTTTAACACTACAGCTCTTTAATCAGCAGCTTCATTTGAAAACGTAATAGTGATCAGATTGCAATAAGGATTAAATGATAATTACACTTTAAACAAGATGTTGTCTAACAGTACTGTAGGATCTGAAATATGACATCCCTTGTGATTTCTTCTCTATTGTCTCTCCATTTTGGTTCACAGCTCAGGAAGCATTGTTGTTAATTCTTCCGGACTCTATAACTATCCAAACAACCAGACAGGCATTGACTTTATAAACTATAATTTAACTGATGACGTCGAATACCAATTTAGAAACACTAATGACTCAATTGAAGTGCTCCAAATAATTTCTGAATCTTCTCCAATATCGAGTAAGTCATTATTTTATACTTTATTAGATTGGTGACATCATGGATGCTACTCACATGTCAAAAAGAACAACTGGTGTGACTGCTGTTACACTTCTTTTTACCCATTTCTATAAAAACATGTCAGCAGAATTAGGAAAACGCAGCGCCACTCCGTCACCTGTTGGCTTTACTTGGCTTTATTAAAGAGATCACAATTAGTGATGAGGATAAGGTGTTATCTCAGCATGCTCGTGTGCTCACCGTGTCTCTTCGGCATGCTCAAAAAATATGTTCCAGTCCTCGCAGCAGCTGCATGTGTGTCGACTGTTCAGCAGCTGTAACACATGCATGGATTACCTTTTTGCTGGCAATCCCTGCATGTGTTGAGGCTATCAAAGAGCCACGAGACATGCAGCCGCGGGGACTGGAACATATTTTCTGAGCACGCCGAAGATATTCAGAACCCGAGCATACTCAGATAACACATTATCCCAGCACATTCGCACATCACTAGTCACAATGTCAGCCCTTTATACTCTTAGACCTAAGATGCTGCTGTGGCTGCTCAGAAAAAGTCGAGAAGAAGGTGATAAAATCATTGGCTTCTATTCTAGCTTTGCTGTCCCCATCTTTTAATGATCAGTTGCATTGAATAGATGTCTTCAAATCAGAATTCAGACCTATAAGAAAATGAGAAATGAAATACTAACTACTGTTCAATATGTCTTCCTACGTACATTGTTTTATCTGCTAGTCAAGCAAATTTCTAAATATCGTAGTTAGGATCTAATAACAAAGATGTCATGTTATATTATGTCTGTCCAATACTTTACATATTAAATCCTGTATAAATAAAAGTCATGACACGAGTGTGAACAGGATATACTCACACAAACTGGTTTAAGTCAGTACATACATGATGCAAATTTCTTGCAATGACTAAAGTCAGTCTCAGACAGGACCACTGGTGAAAAGGTAAATCCTCAGGTGGGTCCCTGGAGTGGGCTCACAGATCCGACAATATGAACAGTAGTTGGCACAATGCACTTGATACACTGTGTACAGATAAGGTCAGCATTAAATCATTCATTTAAAAAACCACTTATATTATTATTATATAGAAACATAGGAAAATTTATGAATGAGAGTAAGATCATATTTGTTTGTAGCTAAATAGTGGGTCCTAAGGCTTAGGCTATGTGCACATGTCCGGAATTCCCGCAGATTTTATGCGTTTTCGCCACGCTTTTTCGCATAAAATAAGCAAACCATTGTATTCAATGGCATTCCGCACATGTTGTGCTAATGCTGCGTATTTTTCCACGGCAACATCGCATCGCGGAAAAATACGCAGCATGCTCATTCTTTGTGCAGAATCACGGGAATTCCGCACACATAGGAATGCATTGTTCCGCTTACTTTCCGCATGTGGCTATGGCTACCATGCTCAAAGTAAGAGGAAAATGTGCGGATGGTACCCAGGGTCTGGAGGAGAAGAGATTCTCCTCCAGGCTCTGGGTACCATATCCCTGTAAAAAATAGAATTAAAATAAAAAATGGTGTTTTTCTCACCTTCCGGTGTCCCACGCAGCGTACCCAGGCCTCAGCGATGCTCCCGGCAAGTCCCGTTCCCAGTGATGCCTTGCGACAATGACCTTTGATGAAGTTGCGATCTCACGATACCGTAGCGGTGTATCATGAGATTGCGACTTCATCAAAGGTCATAGTCGCAAGGCATCACTGGGAACGGGAGTTGGCGGGAGCATCGCGAGGATCGGGGACGCTGCGTGGGACGCCTGAAGGTGAGAAAAACACAATTTTTTAATTTTTTTATTATTTTTTACTTTATAACTTTTTGCTACTGATGCTGCATAGGCAGCCTCAATAGTAAAAAGTTGGTCACACTAGTCAAACACTATGTTCGATGTGTGTGACCAACCTGTCAATCAGTTTTCCAAGCGATGATACAGATCGCTTGCAAAATGCTAGTTAAAATGCGGGAAATACGCGGGAATTACACATGCGGAATTCTAGCGTATTTCCTGCGGCAGAGAGTTGCGGAATTCCCGCGGAAATTTCACCGGCAATTCCGCAACGTGTGCACATAGCCTTAGGCCGGAGTCACACTTGCGAGTGTGATGCAAGAAACTCGTGCGAGTCTCTCGCATCAATACCCTGCACTGCCACCGGCACTCGGGAAAGGAGTATGCGGCTGTATAGAAATACATGCAGCTGCAGCTCCGGTCCTGATTGCCGGCGGCAGTGTAGGGCATTGATGCGAGAGACTCGCGTGAGTTTCTTGCATCACACTGGCAAGTGTGACTCCGGCCTTAGGCCTCATTCAGACATCAGGGGATTTTTACATTCAAGAATAATGGACTCAGTTCCGTCACTGATTTTCATTAGATTTTCATCAGTGTGACATCAGAGTTTCATGAGAGTTTGGTCAGATTTTAATCAGTTTTTCTCACTGATGAGAAAAAAAAAGTTTGCCCACCTTCTCCTATCAACCAGTCAGCAAAAAAAACTTTTTGTAATGGACCCATAGACTTTCATTGCAGAGTTTGATCCAAAACTTGGATCAATATCGGACTTATTTCTGCAAGTTGACCACTCGGTCAGCAAAAGATCACAGACATGTGAACAGCCCCATAGATTGCCATAAGTACAAGTGTTGTCCCTGAAAAGAAAGCACAGAGAGCACTTATACCTTAAAAAACTGAGGTGTGAATGAGCTCTAATGTTACTGATGAGCCCTTGACACCCCAATCTGATACTCATAACAGGGGTCTTCAGTTATAATTAGAGTTGAGCGACTTTTGGTTTTTTAGGGTCGCGTTTAGTTTCGTGAAACCCGACTTTTCCAAAAGTCGGGTCGAGCAAGATCGTCCGATTACAGGGGAAAGTCGGGGTCGTCCCGAAACATGAAACCCAATGTAAGTCAATGGGGAATAAAAGTCGGCAGTGAGAGGAGGACAGGAAACACACCTACAGTGCCCATTTGAATGCCAAAAGCATCAATTCTTCTTACTTAAGCTTGTCAACCTTAATTAACTTCATAATACAAGTTACGCACTGAAAAATGGGGGTTATTTGGCTAAAGTTGTGGGGGGGGAGGGCTGGCTGCAGGTTTTCATGTGCCCTGGGCGAAAGAGCGCCCCTTTAACACATACCACAACTCATCATGCTCCGATACGGCAGATAAATAGCGGTATAGTACAATGAAAAATACCTCACTTTTTACATCTCATGACGAGGCCCATCTATTTCTCCATACAGAATCATTGGTCCCATATAATGTTTGAAACAGTATATGATGAGCTCCACATAATGCTACAGTATATGTTGGTCCCCATGGATGAAGCTCCACTGTCTTATGGGCCCAAATAATGCTCCAAACATAATGGGCCCCATTTCTAATGCTCTAGTGTATAATGGGCCCTGTAAATGCTGCTCCAGTGTCTGATGTCCACCTTTGGAATGTTCCAGTGTATGGTGGGCCCCATCTATCATTCTCCAGAGTATAGTGCTCCCCAAAAATTGCTGTCCCAACATTGAAAACAATCAAATAAGTCTCCTCGCTAGGGAATCCCTGTACTTGTCTGGACAGGTGCTGTAGCTTGCTTAACAGCTCGCCAGCCGTTCTCACGCCCAGTATGGATTGCACGTGATTGCACAAAGGTTAGAAAGGGTACCGTATCCCTGGATAACATGTATGGATAGCGTACACATTCAAAATATATGTCTCAGGAGGCAGGCTCAGACGGTGTCAGGCCCAGTATGGATTGCACGTGATTGCACAAAGGTTAGAAAGGGTACCGTATCCCTGGATAACATGTATGGATAGCGTACACATTCAAAATATATGCCTCAGGAGGCAGGCTCAGACGGTGTCAGGCCCAGTATGGATTGCACGTGATTGCACAAAGGTTAGAAAGGGTACCGTATCCCTGGATAACATGTATGGATAGCGTACACATTCAAAATATATGCCTCAGGAGGCAGGCTCAGACGGTGTCAGGCACAGTATGGATTGCACGTGATTGCACAAAGGTTAGAAAGGGTACCGTATCCCCGGATAACATGTATGGATAGCGTACACATTCAAAATATATGTCTCAGGAGGCAGGCTCAGACGGTGTCAGGCACAGTATGGATTTGACGGCCCAGATTACACAGCGGAGGAGCAGGGAGAGGTAAAGATTGCAAATGCTGGGGCCCTGCCCAAGCAAGGGGGGCCCACTCGTGGGCGTCGGTACTGGCACTGGGCCCCTCATAGTACAGCGGTGTGTCTGACGGCGGGTGTGCACCACCACCGTCAGAGACACTTGATTGCACTATGAGGGACCCTGTGCCAGTGCCCGCGCCCAAGAGTCGGCCTACCCACCTGTCCAGGGCAACGGCACTCGCACGGTGTCGTGCGGTAGGTGGTGACCCCGGCCATGGGGGGGGAGGCAGCACAGTTAGGGAGTTCTAGAAAGTGGCATATGTTGATGTTGGACATTCAGCTGATGCAAAAGGCGAAATAGGTGAAGTACCAGGAAGAGGTGGACCAAAGCAAGCCATTTTTCTGTCACCCTATGTGTCATCAGGGGAAGGTGGGACAAAATCCTTGGAAACCCATGCGTGGTTCATTTTAATGAAGGTTAGATCATCCACATTTTGGGTTGACAGACGGGTCCTTTTTTCTGTCAGGATTGATCCAGCTGCACTGAAGACTCTTTCCGATAGCACACTTGCAGCTGGGCAAGCGAGCTCCTGTAAGGCATATTGGGCCAATTCAGGCCAGGTGTCCAGTTTAGCGGCCCAATAGTCAAAGGGGAATGACCTGTGTGGGAGAACATCGATATGGGAGGAAAAGTAGTTTGTAACCATAGTTGACAACTGCTGTCTCCTGTCACTTTCCATCGATGCAGTATTACCAGTTGTGTGAGCGGTATTTGAAAAATCAGTCCACAACATTGTCATGAAACCCCTGTCTCCAACGCCACTTCTGCTGTGTGCACCACGAACACCTCTGCCAAGCTGCCCCCGGCCCGTACGGCTCGTGTGAGAACCATCACCGCTGCTGTGTGCTGGGAATGCCTCAAGCAACCGATTTACCAGAGTTGCTTGTTTATTAGCCAATATTAGGTCAAGGTTCTCCTGTGGCATGATGTTTTGTAATTTGCCTTTATAGCGTGGATCCAGGATGCTGGCCAACCAGTAGTCGTCATCGTTCATCATTTTGGCAATGCGGGGGTCCCTTTTTAGGATCCGCAAGGCATAATCTGACATGTGGGCCAATGTTCCCGGTGTCAATGATGCACTGCGAGTGCTGGGTGGAGGAGCACTTTCTGGCAAATCCGCATCCCTCCAGTCACGCACAAACCCTGTACCAGACCTTGCCACGCCAACATTTTCACTTGCCCCACGAGATGCATCCTCCTCCCCTAAGTAATCATCCCGATCATCCTCCTCCTCCTCTTCTTCCTCCACCTCGTCCAGGAGAGGTCCCTGAGCAGACAATGGCTGAATGTCATCAAGGATTCCCTCCTCCTCTTCCTCCTCATCAACATTGGCTGCAGACGCCTGCTCCTTAAGGTGCGTCAAAGTTTGCATGAGCAGACGCATAAGTGGGATGCTCATGCTTAGGATGGCGTCGTCTGCGCTTACCAGCCGTGTGCATTCCTCAAAACACTGAAGGACTTTACAAAGGTCTTTCAGCTTCGACCACTGCACGCCTGTCAACTCCATGTCTGCTCTCAAAGTGCCTGGCCGTGTATCCTCCCACAAATGCATTATGGCCTGCCTCTGCTCGCACAGCCGCTCCACCATGTGCAGGGTGGAGTTCCACCTTGTTGCAATGTCGATAATGAGGCGGTGGTTGGGAAGGTGGAGCAATCGCTGCAGCTTCTGCATACGAACGGAGTGTACAGGCGACCGGCGGATGTGCGCGCACAGTCTTCGCACCTTCTGGAGCAGGGCTGTTAACTCCGGATAATTTTTGAGGAAGCACTGCACCACCAGGTTCAAGGTGTGAGCCAAGCAAGGTATGTGGCTGAGTTTTGAAAGGGCTATGGCTGCCACAAAATTACGGCCATTATCACTAACTACCTTGCCTGCCTCAAGATGTACACTGCCCAGCCATGACTCAGTTTGTCGCTTCAAGTACTCGGCCAGCACCTAGGCGGTGTGTCTGTCGCCCAAACACATCATCTGCAACACAGCCTGCTGACGCTTTCCACTAGCTGCTCGATAGGGGGACACATCGTGTGCAACAGTGGCAGCTGCAGATGGAGTGCTCGTACGACTGCGCTCTGTGGACGAGCTTTCGCTTCTGGAGGAGGAGGAGGAGGGTCGAACGCCTACAGCCAACTGTTTCCTATACCGTGGGCTAGGCAGCACTGTCCCACCACCGCTGTCCCCTGTGGACCCTGCATCCACCACATTAACCCAGTGCGCAGTGATGGACACGTAACGGCCCTGGCCATGCCGACTGGACCATGCATCAGTTGTGAGGTGCACCTTTCCGCTCACTGACTGCTTGAGTGCATGGACAATGCGGTCTTTCACATGATGGTGGAGGGCTGGGATGGCTTTGCGAGAGAAGAAGTGGCGACTGGGTAGGTCATAGCGTGGTACTGCATAGGCCATGAGTTCGCGGAAAGCTGTGCTTTCCACCAACCGAAAGGGCATCATCTCAAACGAGATTAGTTTGGCAATGTGGGCGTTCAAACCCAGTGTACGCGGATGAGAGACTGAGTACTTTCTTGACCTACTCATAGTGTCTGGGAGGGTGAGCTGGACTTGAGAGCTGCATATGGTGGAAGTAGCGGTGGACAGGGCGGACTGAGAGAGGGTTGATGATGGTGATGGAGTTGGTGTTCTTTCTGATGGCCTAGAATCAGTCTTTCGTTGATATAACAGTGGGATTCCCTGACTGCTGTGGTCTTGCAACGACACCTCAACATTTGCTGCTGTGCTAACCGGTGGGCTTACAGTGGGGGAAACAATGTAGCGTTGCTGACTACCTTCGTTGTGATCAGTTGCACATGTGGCACTTGAGGTTTGGTGTTGTGTCCACGCTTGCAAGTGCATGCTGGGTAAATGTCTAAGCATTCAACTGGTATTCAAATTTTTCAGATTTTTCCCTCGGCTAAAGGTCTTTGCGCACTTCTTACAGATAACCTTGGCCTGATCATGAGGATTTTGTTCAAAAAAGTGCCACACTGCACTCTTCCTACTTTGGCAGACATTTTGCGGCCTAGCACGCTGTGATCTTTTGACCCTCTGGACAAGCTGTCCAGCAACTCTTTTGATGTTTGGAACCTGTCTTTGGAGTGCTCCGGGCCTGCCAGATAACAGCTGTTGCGATGTCGATGTCTGCTGTGGATGCTCCTCATCTGAGCTATTGGAAGCAGCACCCTCTTCCCCCAATGGATGCCAATCTGGGTCAACAACTGGGTCATCCATCACCTCCTCTTCTATGTCATGTGCACCTTTCTCTGTGTCACCGTGTATGGTGGTATAGTGTGCGGGAAGGGGCACCTGAGTCTCATCAGGGTCAAAATCTGGCTCTGTACACTGCGAGGACAATGTAGTGCTCTGAGTGAATGTACCAGCAGAATCATCCATCAGCGGCTGTGCATCAGTGCGCTCCATGTCAGATTCATCTTGGCCTGGGTAATTCACCATTTCACTTGATAATCCAGGCATGGTATGTGAAAACAGCTCCATGGAGTAATCAGTAGTATGGCCTGCGTCATCCTTCAATCTTGGTTGGGGTGAAGGACACAAGGAAAGGTGTGGTTCATGAACATGAGCCTCCAATGACGACTCAGTGCTTTTACTTTTTACAACTGAAGAAGAGGAGGCGATAGAGCTGGAGGCTGAGTCAGCAATGTAAGACAAAACTTTTTCCTGATGCTCTGGCTTTAAAAGCGGTTTGCCAACTCCTAGAAAACTAAGCGTTCGAGGCCTTATGTAGCCAGACGATGACGCAGGGTCAGCACCTCCTGCATTCGGTCCTATTTTGCTCTTGCTACTACCATCAGATCCACCACCAACACCATCATTACCAGCTGCCAACCCCCGCCCAATTCCACGGCCTCTTCCACCAGCCTTCCTCATTTTTGGTAGAAATGTAGACAAAATCCAACAAACTATATAGTAATGTAAAACAAGGTACAAGGTGTCTATAGGACAGGGGAGATTTAGAATTTCTGCACACACTTGTGGACAGTGGACACTTCTGGATTGTGTGAGGCCCACTGATATCTGAGCGCTATGTGACAGGCTCGATGGCACAGCTGCCTGTGACCAAAGTGACGAGAGGATAATGGAGATTTTGAATCTCTGCGCACACTTTTGGACACTGGACACTTGTGGATTGTGTGAGGCCCACTGATATCTGAGCGCTATGTGACAGGCTCGATGGCACAGCTGCCTGTGACCAAAGTGACGAGAGGATAATGGAGATTTTGAATCTCTGCCACACTTTTGGACACTGGACACTTGTGGATTGTGTGAGGCCCACTGATATCTGAGCGCTATGTGACACGCTCGATGGCACAGCTGCCTGTGACCAAAGTGACGAGAGGATAATGGAGATTTTGAATCTCTGCGCACACTTTTGGACACTGGACACTTGTGGATTGTGTGAGGCCCACTGATATCTGAGCGCTATGTGACACGCTCGATGGCACAGCTGCCTGTGACCAAAGTGACGAGAGGATAATGGAGATTTTGAATCTCTGCGCACACTTTTGGACACTGGACACTTGTGGATTGTGTGAGGCCCACTGATATCTGAGCGCTATGTGACACGCTCGATGGCACAGCTGCCTGTGACCAAAGTGACGAGAGGATAATGGAGATTTTGAATCTCTGCGCACACTTTTGGACACTGGACACTTGTGGATTGTGTGAGGCCCACTGATATCTGAGCGCTATGTGACAGGCTCGATGGCACAGCTGCCTGTGACCAAAGTGACGAGAGGATAATGGAGATTTTGAATCTCTGCGCACACTTTTGGACACTGGACACTTGTGGATTGTGTGAGGCCCACTGATATCTGAGCGCTATGTGACACGCTCGATGGCACAGCTGCCTGTGACCAAAGTGACGAGAGGATAATGGAGATTTTGAATCTCTGCGCACACTTTTGGACACTGGACACTTGTGGATCGTGTGAGGCCCACTGATATCTGAGCGCTATGTGACAGGCTCGATGGCACAGCTGCCTGTGACCAAAGTGACGAGAGGATAATGGAGATTTTGAATCTCTGCGCACACTTTTGGATACTGGACACTTGTGGATTGTGTGAGGCCCACTGATATCTGAGCGCTATGTGACACGCTCGATGGCACAGCTGCCTGTGACCAAAGTGACGAGAGGATAATGGAGATTTTGAATCTCTGCGCACACTTTTGGACACTGGACACTTGTGGATTGTGTGAGGCCCACTGATATCTGAGCACTATGTGACAGGCTCGATGGCACAGCTGCCTGTGACCAAAGTGACGAGAGGATAATGGAGATTTTGAATCTCTGCGCACACTTTTGGACACTGGACACTTGTGGATTGTGTGAGGCCCACTGATATCTGAGCGCTATGTGACACGCTCGATGGCACAGCTGCCTGTGACCAAAGTGACGAGAGGATAATGGAGATTTTGAATCTCTGCGCACACTTTTGGACACTGGACACTTGTGGATTGTGTGAGGCCCACTGATATCTGAGCGCTATGTGACACGCTCGATGGCACAGCTGCCTGTGACCAAAGTGACGAGAGGATAATGGAGATTTTGAATCTCTGCGCACACTTTTGGACACTGGACACTTGTGGATTGTATGAGGCCCACTGATATCTGAGCGCTACGTGACACGCTCGATGGCACAGCTGCCTGTGACCAAAGTGACGAGAGGATAATGGAGATTTTGAATCTCTGCGCACACTTTTGGACACTGGACACTTGTGGATTGTGTGAGGCCCACTGATATCTGAGCGCTATGTGACACGCTCGATGGCACAGCTACCTGTGACCAAAGTGACGAGAGGATAATGGAGATTTTGAATCTCTGCGCACACTTTTGGACACTGGACACTTGTGGATTGTGTGAGGCCCACTGATAACTGAGCGCTATGTGACAGGCTCGATGGCACAGCTGTGACCAAAGTGACGAGAGGATAATGGAGATTTTGAATCTCTGCGCATACTTTTGGACACTGGACACTTGTGGATTGTGTGAGGCCCACTGATATCTGAGCGCTATGTGACACGCTCGATGGCACAGCTGCCTGTGACCAAAGTGACGAGAGGATAATGGAGATTTTGAATCTCTGCGCACACTTTTGGACACTGGACACTTGTGGATTGTGTGAGGCCCACTGATATCTGAGCGCTATGTGACACGCTCGATGGCACAGCTGCCTGTGACCAAAGTGACGAGAGGATAATGGAGATTTTGAATCTCTGCGCACACTTTTGGACACTGGACACTTGTGGATTGTATGAGGCCCACTGATATCTGAGCGCTACGTGACACGCTCGATGGCACAGCTGCCTGTGACCAAAGTGACGAGAGGATAATGGAGATTTTGAATCTCTGCGCACACTTTTGGACACTGGACACTTGTGGATTGTGTGAGGCCCACTGATATCTGAGCGCTATGTGACACGCTCGATGGCACAGCTACCTGTGACCAAAGTGACGAGAGGATAATGGAGATTTTGAATCTCTGCGCACACTTTTGGACACTGGACACTTGTGGATTGTGTGAGGCCCACTGATAACTGAGCGCTATGTGACAGGCTCGATGGCACAGCTGTGACCAAAGTGACGAGAGGATAATGGAGATTTTGAATCTCTGCGCATACTTTTGGACACTGGACACTTGTGGATTGTGTGAGGCCCACTGATGTCTGAGCGCTATGTGACAGGCTCGATGGCACAGCTGTGACCAAAGTGACGAGAGGATAATGGAGATTTTGAATCTCTGCGCACACTTTTGGACACTGGACACTTGTGGATTGTGTGAGGCCCACTGATATCTGAGCGCTATGTGACAGGCTCGATGGCACAGCTGCCTGTGACAAAAGTGACGAGAGGATAATGGAGATTTTGAATCTCTGCGCACACTTTTGGACACTGGACACTTGTGGATTGTGTGAGGCCCACTGATATCTGAGCGCTATGTGACAGGCTCGATGGCACAGCTGCCTGTGACCAAAGTGACGAGAGGATAATGGAGATTTTGAATCTCTGCGCACACTTTTGGACACTGGACACTTGTGGATTGTGTGAGGCCCACTGATATCTGAGCGCTATGTGACACGCTCGATGGCACAGCTGCCTGTGACCAAAGTGACGAGAGGATAATGGAGATTTTGAATCTCTGCGCACACTTTTGGACACTGGACACTTGTGGATTGTGTGAGGCCCACTGATATCTGAGCACTATGTGACAGGCTCGATGGCACAGCTGCCTGAGACCAAAGTGACGAGAGGATAATGGAGATTTTGAATCTCTGCGCACACTTTTGGACACTGGACACTTGTGGATTGTGTGAGGCCCACTGATATCTGAGCGCTATGTGACACGCTCGATGGCACAGCTGCCTGTGACCAAAGTGACGAGAGGATAATGGAGATTTTGAATCTCTGCGCACACTTTTGGACACTGGACACTTGTGGATTGTGTGAGGCCCACTGATATCTGAGCGCTATGTGACACGCTCGATGGCACAGCTGCCTGTGACCAAAGTGACGAGAGGATAATGGAGATTTTGAATCTCTGCGCACACTTTTGGACACTGGACACTTGTGGATTGTATGAGGCCCACTGATATCTGAGCGCTACGTGACACGCTCGATGGCACAGCTGCCTGTGACCAAAGTGACAAGAGGATAATGGAGATTTTGAATCTCTGCGCACACTTTTGGACACTGGACACTTGTGGATTGTGTGAGGCCCACTGATATCTGAGCGTTATGTGACACGCTCGATGGCACAGCTGCCTGTGACCAAAGTGACGAGAGGATAATGGAGATTTTGAATCTCTGCGCACACTTTTGGACACTGGACACTTGTGGATTGTGTGAGGCCCACTGATATCTGAGCGCTATGTGACAGGCTCGATGGCACAGCTGTGACCAAAGTGACGAGAGGATAATGGAGATTTTGAATCTCTGCGCACACTTTTGGACACTGGACACTTGTGGATTGTGTGAGGCCCACTGATATCTGAGCGCTATGTGACAGGCTCGATGGCACAGCTGTGACCAAAGTGGCGAGAGGATAATGGAGATTTTGAATCTCTGCGCACACTTTTGGACACTGGACACTTGTGGATTGTGTGAGGCCCACTGATATCTGAGCGCTATGTGACACGCTCGATGGCACAGCTGCCTGTGACCAAAGTGACGAGAGGATAATGGAGATTTTGAATCTCTGTGCACACTTTTGGACACTGGACACTTGTGGATTGTGTGAGGCCCACTGATATCTGAGCGCTATGTGACACGCTCGATGGCACAGCTGCCTGTGACCAAAGTGACGAGAGGATAATGGAGATTTTGAATCTCTGCGCACACTTTTGGACACTGGACACTTGTGGATTGTGTGAGGCCCACTGATATCTGAGCGCTATGTGACACGCTCGATGGCACAGCTGCCTGTGACCAAAGTGACGAGAGGATTATGGAGATTTTGAATCTCTGCGCACACTTTTGGACACTGGACACTTGTGGATTGTGTGAGGCCCACTGATATCTGAGCGCTATGTGACACGCTCGATGGCACAGCTGCCTGTGACCAAAGTGACGAGAGGATAATGGAGATTTTGAATCTCTGCGCACACTTTTGGACACTGGACACTTGTGGATTGTGTGAGGCCCACTGATATCTGAGCGCTATGTGACAGGCTCGATGGCACAGCTGTGACAAAAGTGACTAGAGGATAAGGGAGATTGGATTGCTTTTAAAAAAGCAGTTTGCGGAGCAGTGGGTAAACAGCAATGCCAGCGTGTCAGGAAGCCTTAAAAGGCAGCCCAACAACCAACACCACTGATACACCACAATATAGCCTCCCCTTGCACTGCACACACAGTGACTTGTGTGTTGTGCAGGCCAAATCGCTAGCAGCAGAAGCAGTTTTTTTGTCTTCTTCCCTGCCTAACGCTCTCCCTACAGAATCAGCAGCAACCTCTCCCTATACTAAGATCGGCAGAAGTAAGATGGCGGTCGGCGTGCACGCCCTTTTATACCCCCTGTGACGCCCACCAAAGCAAGTCAATCACTTGCATGCCCTTCTGAAAGATGGTGGTGACCCGTGCCTAGGTCATCACGTTGCCCACAGTGTCCGTGGATCCTGATTGGCTGAAAAAGAGCGCAAAACAAACTTTTGAAACGCGACTTTGGCGCGTAAGTCGCCGACCTCGTGGCCGACCTCATCCTAGGGTCGGGTTTCGTTTCATGAAACCCGACTTTGCCAAAAGTCGGCGACTTTTGAATTTTTTCGACCCGTTTCGCTCAACTCTAGTTATAATACAACTGATTTCTAAGCCTTTAGTTAGAAGAATTGAATGCATTTGCATAAAGCAGAATTATATATCATATTTTGCTAATTCTTCATTCCCATTTTAGGTGTATCGCAGCTGGAACCTTATATGACATGTAGCTTGAACTTTGCTGATTACGTTTTGAGGTGTGACAACGAGTCCTGTAAATGCATTGGACCATGTGCACAGAATACGAGCCACTGTCTCAATAATGGTACATGCAACAATCTTGAAACCGGAGCAGCGTGCACGTAAGTTCTCCGTAAAGAAATGTGACAAATCGGTCTGTACAGTTTTTCTTCCGAAGTGTTTTTATTAAGGGATTTTTAGAATAACTGGAGAATGTGGGGAGGGGGAAGGGGCGAAATGTAAAAAAAAGAAAAGCTATAGAGAAAAAGTTAGAACAGCTTTTGAGATATATAAGATGTACAGTTTTTGAGATGTAATAGGTATAGTGCTACAAAACGAGTATAGTGCTACATCATTAACGCATCTGCCACAAACAGTGGTGAATCTACCGTAAAGTCCATCAGGGTTTATGGCGTAAGAGACTAGAACCAAATTATTTCTATATAAGATTTTCCCACCCCATCTCAGAGCATCATGATGTAGGGGCAGAAACCCAGCAAGTTGTCACTTACTGGGCTACATGTTATATTTTTTTGTAAAATCACAGTTTTCTCTGCTGCAAATCTACCAGTTCTCTGAATGCTGAGCTCTGTATAGTCCCACCCACAACACTGATTGGCAGTTTTCTGTGTACACTATGCATAGGCAGAAAGTTTCCAATCAGTTTTTTTTGGCAGGGCTACTTAGAACTCATGTTTAGGAAGGACTACGTGGAAGCAGGTTTATTAGTCCTCTAGTGATAATCTGCCAATAAAACAGGGGTTTAAAAAAACTACAAGTATGCCAATAAATGACACATCGCTGGAATCGGGGTTTCAGTCTCTACATTATTCTCTTTAAGAATGTTATAGAAGCTACTGTGGCTGCCACTTGGCAATGCTCACTAGTACTACCTACAACTTTCATTAACGGGATTGTACTAAAATGCAAGTCATTGTTTATCCATAGTATAGGCAATACATTTTCAATCACTGGAGGTCCCACTGCTACGAAGCCCAATGATACCAAGAATGGAGTTGTGGAGTATCCTGCTTAAATGGAGTGATAGTCCTGGACATGCATCTCTGTTGCACTCATTGTCCTGTTGATTGATCAGTGCTGCACATTCAAGACCTTCACTTTATACAAATGGGGCACTATAAAGTCCCTTTATCGGAATAAGTGTGCGCCCAAGAATTTAGACCTACATCAATGTTGTTACTCTTCCTGTAAATAGGTTTTGACATGCATTTATGCTACAGCCCATTTGGTTTCACTATGTAAATTTAGCAAAAAATTATTAAGTAAAATAAACTATTTTTAGGGGATACAGTCACTGTTTGTACCCCAATCTATATTTTAAGTTGCTGAATATACAGTACAATAGTTGCATTATTAAATATAATATATCACTCTAGTAAGAACCTATCTTGTTCCTGATTTGCATTTCAGACTATTTGTTACTTCTAATCTGACACAATTTAGACTTTAGTGTTTTCTAAAAAGAGGGTCTTATCAACCATATAGAGTACCGGCAGTAAATACCCCATTTCAAGAAAACTTTGCAACTAGTCACTTGTTTTTTTTGTGGGTTGATTTAAATAACCCAAAAAATTGATTCATTTTGGCTTTTAGCACGAAAAGAATACAACAAAAGACTTATAGAGTTATTCCCAGATAACCAAATTATCCATTATCTCTATGGTAGGGAATAATTTGATGAACACAGGGGATCTGACCACTTAGACCCCCATCAAACATGAGATAAGGGAACCCTAAAAACAAGGCTCTGCAGCCCCATTGGCACATGTGCGGCCTCTGCGCCATTCGCTGTCTATTTGACTGCCAAGTGCAAAGTTCGTCAGTCACATAGAGAATGAATATAGTACATGTGTATCTCTGCTTTATTGAGGACGAGGTTGCAGAGCCCCATTCTCAAGGTGGAAAAGCCTCAATCTTAAGATCGTTGGGGGTCCCAATGGTGGGTCAGCAAGTTATCTCCTATCAAGTGGATAGAGGATAACTTAATATTTTGGGCAATGACCACTTAAAATAATAAAATAAATGTAAATAACAAAAAAAAATAAAAAACAAATCTGAACTGAGAAAAGTAAGTTAATGTGTATGCACAATGTAAGTGCATATCAACACATGACCATTAACCAGAGAAAACAAAAAGCAAAAAACACAAATATCCAGAACTAAAAAGTAAAAAATGTATACTGCAAATAATGCATAAAGGTAATAATAATAAGGGTATTTAGTAAATAAAATAAATGTAGACATATTAGTCTGACTATAATATTATAATAAAGGTACCAGATTTATCATAGCCTTTTTGAGTGTTTTATATCTAGTTTTGTCTGTTTTGTGCCTTTTTTGCACCAAATTCATTATTCTATTTGCTCCTTTTTTGAAGCCTAATTTAAATCTCCTCTCTTTTTGGCTTCCGGCATTGTGAGTGGACTTCAGTGATTCCTGATGTTTTGCGCTTATACTTTATGTGCGGCTTTTTAAAAAGTTGTAAAAGTAACCCCATGGAGTGATTTTCTACTTCTTAACTGAAAGTTCAAACTTTTACATTTTCAAAAAAAAGTCTCAAAGAATATTTAATAACACAGGTACAAAAGATCATTTTTGATTATGTGCAAAATACATGCGTCAAATGCATGCGCCATTTTTGCTATTTTAATGAATTTGGTACAATAAACTCAAACAAAAAAGAGAAGTGACTTAAAAAATTTAAAATAACGATTAGGGGGCCTGACTGTGTTATACTGGAAAACATTACTATTCTATTTTTTTCTACAGCTGTGACAGTCCATATTCAGGAAGATGGTGTGAAATAGAAATGTCTACAATTACATACATTACCTCAATAAGCACATCAGCACCACGACAAACTATCGGCACTTCTGAAATTTCTACAGAACCAGAAAATACAAAGAGATCAGAAGAAACTGGCTCATTTTCTACAGAGCAAGAAACCAAATTTTTAACCGTTCAGTCCACCAACTTATCAGGTACCTTGTCAGCGCTTCCATCCACTTTATTACCAAAAACAACTTCAGAGGTTTTACTAAAAACTACTCAATCAAGTCAGCATTCCACTGTATCTTCTGAACCACCAACTACAACAATAATATCAACACCGAAGTCTGAAGAAACAATTTCTCCTGAAGTGACTAACACTCTATCCTCAACCCCAACAGCTGAAATTACTCTTACGACTAAAAGAACCTCCACCACAACACTTTCCCCTTTTTCAACTGAACCTACTGCAACTGAGGAAACTGGAGTTTCTTCCGTAACAAAATCAACATTGGCTTCCTCAAGCACATCAGTTTCGGCAGAATCAACTTCAGAATACATAATTTCCAAAATGACTGATTACACTTCATCTCTGTCGTCACCTACATCTACTCAATTACATATAGAAGCAACAGAGACTTCAGCATCTCCAGAACCCACCACCAAATCAACACCTCATCTGTCAACTGGGAATTCTATATCGACATCTGGACCAACAGAAATTAAAACCGTTTATGCTTCTGAGCTTTCCACTGAATCAGTTACCCTTACCAGAACTAAGGAAAGTGGCATATTTTCTACAGAGCCATCAACCCTTTTGCCAACTCTTTCATCCACCTTGTTACCAGAGACAACTTCAGGAGTTGTGTTAACAACTGCGCAAAAAAGCCATGTCCCTATTTCAACTTATGAAACACAAAGTACAACAAAAATGGAATCATTGAAGTCTGAAGAGACACTTTCTCCTGAGGTAAATACCACTCTGTCATCTTCTCCATCAATTGAGACCATTTCCATAACTGCAATTACTCTTCCAGTTGAAAATCTGTCCACCTCACTTTCCACATTTTCAACCAAACCTACTGTGAGTGTGGAAACTAGCGTGCCTTCTATAACAGAATCAACACCAGCATCCTCAAGGACACTAATGTCCACAGAACCAATTACAGAAAAGCTATCTACCACAGGGATAGATCATGCTTCAACTCTTATGTCACAGACATCCACACAACTACATACAGAAACAACTGAAATTTTAGCATCTCACGAATCTACCTCCACTCATACAACTGAGCTGTCAACTGAGGAACATGTATCGACTTCTGGACAAACAGAAATGAAGACAGTCTTTACTTCTGAGCTTTTTACTAAATCAGTTACTCCTACTAAAAGTGAGGAAAGTGCCACACTTTCAACGGAACCATCAGTTACCTTGTCAGCACTTCCATCCACTCTATTACCAGAGACAACTTCAAAGGTTTTATTAACAACTACTCAATCAAGTCAGCATTCCACTATATTTTCTGAACCATCAACTACAACAAAAATATCAACATCGAAGTTCGAAGAAACACTTTCTCCTGACGTGACTAACACTCTATCCTCAACTCCAATTGCTGAAATTACTCTTCCGATTGAAAGTACCTCCACCACAACACTTTCCCCATTTTCAAGTAAACCTACTGCAACTGGGGAAACTGGACTTTCTTCCGTAACAGAATCGACATTGGCTTCCTCAAGCACATCAGTTTCGGCCGAATCAACTTCAGAAGACATAATTTCCAAAATGACTGATTACACTTCATCTCTATCGTCACCTACATCTACTCAATTACATACAGAAGCAACAGAGACTTCAGCATCTCCAGAACCCTCCACCAGATCAACACCTCATCTGTCAACTGGGAATTCTATATCGACATCTGGACCAACAGAAATAAAAACCGTTTATACTTCTGAGCTTTCCACTGAATCAGTTACCCTTACCAGAACTAAGGAAAGTGGCATATTTTCTACAGAGCCATCAACCTTTTTGCCAACTCTTTCATCCACCTTGTTACCAGAGACAACTTCAGGAGTTGTGTTAACAACTGCGCAAACAAGCCATGTCCCTATTTCAACTTATGAAACAGAAAGTACAACAAAAATGGAATCATTGAAGTCTGAAGAGACACTTTCTCCTGAGGTAAATACCACTCTGTCATCTTCTCCATCAATTGAGACCATTTCCATAACAGCAATTACTCTTCCAGTTGAAAATCTGTCCACCTCACTTTCCACATTTTCAACCAAACCTACTGTGAGTGTGGAAACTAGCGTGCCTTCTATAACAGAATCAACACCAGCGTCCTCAAGGACACTAATGTCCACAGAACCAATTACAGAAAAGCTATCTACCACAGGGATAGATCATGCTTCAACTCTTATGTCACAGACATCCACACAACTACACACAGAAACAACTGAAATTTTAGCATCTCACGAATCTACCTCCACTCATACAACTGAGCTGTCAACTGAGGAACATGTATCGATTTCTGGACAAACAGAAATGAAGACAGTCTTTACTTCTGAGCTTTTTACTAAATCAGTTACTCCTACTAAAAGTGAGGAAAGTGCCACACTTTCAACGGAACCATCAGTTACCTTGTCAGCACTTCCATCCACTCTATTACCAGAGACAACTTCAAAGGTTTTATTAACAACTACTCAATCAAGTCAGCATTCCACTATATTTTCTGAAGCATCAACTACAACAAAAATATCAACATCGAAGTTCGAAGAAACACTTTCTCCTGAAGTGACTAACACTCTATCCTCAACTCCAATTGCTGAAATTACTCTTCCGATTGAAAGTACCTCCACCACAACACTTTCCCCATTTTCAAGTAAACCTACTGCAACTGCGGAAACTGGACTTTCTTCCGTTACAGAATCGACATTGGCTTCCTCAAGCACATCAGTTTCGGCCGAATCAACTTCAGAAGACATAATTTCCAAAATGACTGATTACACTTCATCTCTATCGTCACCTACACCTACTCAATTACATACAGAAGCATCAGAGACTTCAGTATCTCCAGAACCCTCCACCAGATCAACACCTCATCTGTCAACTGGGAATTCTATATCGACATCTGGACCAACAGAAATAAAAACCGTTTATACTTCTGAGCTTTCCACTGAATCAGTTACCCTTACCAGAACTAAGGAAAGTGGCATATTTTCTACAGAGCCATCAAGACTTTTGCCAACTCTTTCATCCACCTTGTTACCAGAGACTACTTCAGGAGTTGTGTTAACAACTGCGCAAACAAGCCATGTCCCTATTTCAACTTATGAAACACAAAGTACAACAAAAATGGAATCATTGAAGTCTGAAGAGACACTTTCTCCTGAGGTAAATACCACTCTGTCATCTTCTCCATCAATTGAGACCATTTCCATAACAGCAATTACTCTTCCAGTTGAAAATCTGTCCACCTCACTTTCCACATTTTCTACCAAACCTACTGTGAGTGTGGAAACTAGCATGCCTTCTATAACAGAATCAACACCAGCGTCCTCAAGGACACTAATATCCACAGAACCAATTTCAGAAAAGCTATCTACCACAGGGATAGATCATGCTTCAACTCTTATGTCACAGACATCCACACAACTACACACAGAAACAACTGAAATTTTAGCATCTCACGAATCTACCTCCACTCATACAACTGAGCTGTCAACTGAGGAACATATATCGACTTCTGGACAAACAGAAATGAAGACAGTCTTTACTTCTGAGCTTTTTACTAAATCAGTTACTCCTACTAAAAGTGAGGAAAGTGCCACACTTTCAACGGAACCATCAGTTACCTTGTCAGCACTTCCATCCACTCTATTATCAGAGACAACTTCAAAGGTTTTATTAACAACTACTCAATCAAGTCAGCATTCCACTATATTTTCAGAACCATCAACTACAACAAAAATATCAACATCGAAGTTCGAAGAAACACTTTCTCCTGAAGTGACTAACACTCTATCCTCAACTCCAATTGCTGAAATTACTCTTCCGATTGAAAGTACCTCCACCACAACACTTTCCCCATTTTCAAGTAAACCTACTGCAACTGCGGAAACTGGACTTTCTTCCATAACAGAATCGACATTGGCTTCCTCAAGCACATCAGTTTCGGCCGAATCAACTTCAGAAGACATAATTTCCAAAATGACTGATTACACTTCATCTCTATCGTCACCTACATCTACTCAATTACATACAGAAGCAACAGAGACTTCAGCATCTCCAGAACCCTCCACCAGATCAACACCTCATCTGTCAACTGGGAATTCTATATCGACATCTGGACCAACAGAAATAAAAACCATTTATACTTCTGAGCTTTCCACTGAATCAGTTACCCTTACCAGAACTAAGGAAAGTGGCATATTTTCTACAGAGCCATCAACCCTTTTGCCAACTCTTTCATCCACCTTGTTACCAGAGACAACTTCAGGAGTTGTGTTAACAACTGCGCAAACAAGCCATGTCCCTATTTCAACTTATGAAACACAAAGTACAACAAAAATGGAATCATTGAAGTCTGAAGAGACACTTTCTCCTGAGGTAAATACCACTCTGTCATCTTCTCCATCAATTGAGACCATTTCCATAACAGCAATTACTCTTCCAGTTGAAAACCTGTCCACCTCACTTTCCACATTTTCAACCAAACCTACTGTGAGTGTGGAAACTAGCATGCCTTCTATAACAGAATCAACACCAGCGTCCTCAAGGACACTAATATCCACAGAACCAATTACAGAAAAGCTATCTACCACAGGGATAGATCATGCTTCAACTCTTATGTCACAGACATCCACACAACTACACACAGAAACAACTGAAATTTTAGCATCTCACGAATCTACCTCCACTCATACAACTGAGCTGTCAACTGAGGAACATGTATCGACTTCTGGACAAACAGAAATGAAGACAGTCTTTACTTCTGAGCTTTTTACTAAATCAGTTACTCCTACTAAAAGTGAGGAAAGTGCCACACTTTCAACGGAACCATCAGTTACCTTGTCAGCACTTCCATCCACTCTATTACCAGAGACAACTTCAAAGGTTTTATTAACAACTACTCAATCAAGTCAGCATTCCACTATATTTTCTGAACCATCAACTACAACAAAAATATCAACATCGAAGTTCGAAGAAACACTTTCTCCTGAAGTGACTAACACTCTATCCTCAATTCCAATTGCTGAAATTACTCTTCCGATTGAAAGTACCTCCACCACAACACTTTCCCCATTTTCAAGTAAACCTACTGCAACTGCGGAAACTGGACTTTCTTCCGTAACAGAATCGACATTGGCTTCCTCAAGCACATCAGTTTCGGCCGAATCAACTTCAGAAGACATAATTTCCAAAATGACTGAATACACTTCATCTTTATCGTCACCTACATCTACTCAATTACATACAGAAGCAACAGAGACTTCAGCATCTCCAGAACCCTCCACCAAATCAACACCTCATCTGTCAACTGGGAATTCTATATCGACATCTGGACCAACAGAAATAAAAACCGTTTATACTTCTGAGCTTTCCACTGAATCAGTTACCCTTACCAGAACTAAGGAAAGTGGCATATTTTCTACAGAGCCATCAACCCTTTTGCCAACTTTTTCATCCACCTTGTTACCAGAGACAACTTCAGGAGTTGTGTTAACAACTGCGCAAACAAGCCATGTCCCTATTTCAACTTATGAAACACAAAGTACAACAAAAATGGAATCATTGAAGTCTGAAGAGACACTTTCTCCTGAGGTAAATACCACTCTGTCATCTTCTCCATCAATTGAGACCATTTCCATAACAGCAATTACTCTTCCAGTTGAAAATCTGTCCACCTCACTTTCCACATTTTCAACCAAACCTACTGTGAGTGTGGAAACTAGCATGCCTTCTATAACAGAATCAACACCAGCGTCCTCAAGGACACTAATATCCACAGAACCAATTACAGAAAAGCTATCTACCACAGGGATAGATCATGCTTCAACTCTTATGTCACAGACATCCACACAACTACACACAGAAACAACTGAAATTTTAGCATCTCACGAATCTACCTCCACTCATACAACTGAGCTGTCAACTGAGGAACATATATCGACTTCTGGACAAACAGAAATGAAGACAGTCTTTACTTCTGAGCTTTTTACTAAATCAGTTACTCCTACTAAAAGTGAGGAAAGTGCCACACTTTCAACGGAACCATCAGTTACCTTGTCAGCACTTCCATCCACTCTATTACCAGAGACAACTTCAAAGGTTTTATTAACAACTACTCAATCAAGTCAGCATTCCACTATATTTTCTGAACCATCAACTACAACAAAAATATCAACATCGAAGTTCGAAGAAACACTTTCTCCTGAAGTGACTAACACTCTATCCTCAACTCCAATGGCTGAAATTACTGTTCCGATTGAAAGTACCTCCACCACAACACTTTCCCCATTTTCAAGTAAACCTACTGCAACTGCGGAAACTGGACTTTCTTCCGTAACAGAATCGACATTGGCTTCCTCAAGCACATCAGTTTCGGCCGAATCAACTTCAGAAGACATAATTTCCAAAATGACTGATTACACTTCATCTCTATCGTCACCTACATCTACTCAATTTCATACAGAAGCAACAGAGACTTCAGCATCTCCAGAACCCTCCACCAGATCAACACCTCATCTGTCAACTGGCAATTCTATATCGACATCTGGACCAACAGAAATAAAAACCGTTTATACTTCTGAGCTTTCCACTGAATCAGTTACCCTTACCAGAACTAAGGAAAGTGGCATATTTTCTACAGAGCCATCAACCCTTTTGCCAACTCTTTCATCCACCTTGTTACCAGAGACAACTTCAGGAGTTGTGTTAACAACTGCGCAAACAAGCCATGTCCCTATTTTAACTTATGAAACACAAAGTACAACGAAAATGGAATCATTGAAGTCTGAAGAGACACTTTCTCCTGAGGTAAATACCACTCTGTCATCTTCTCCATCAATTGAGACCATTTCCATAACAGCAATTACTCTTCCAGTTGAAAATCTGTCCACCTCACTTTCCACATTTTCAACCAAACCTACTGTGAGTGTGGAAACTAGCATGCCTTCTATAACAGAATCAACACCAGCGTCCTCAAGGACACTAATATCCACAGAACCAATTACAGAAAAGCTATCTACCACAGGGATAGATCATGCTTCAACTCTTATGTCACAGACATCCACACAACTACACACAGAAACAACTGAAATTTTAGCATCTCACGAATCTACCTCCACTCATACAACTGAGCTGTCAACTGAGGAACATATATCGACTTCTGGACAAACAGAAATGAAGACAGTCTTTACTTCTGAGCTTTTTACTAAATCAGTTACTCCTACTAAAAGTGAGGAAAGTGCCACACTTTCAACGGAACCATCAGTTACCTTGTCAGCACTTCCATCCACTCTATTACCAGAGACAACTTCAAAGGTTTTATTAACAACTACTCAATCAAGTCAGCATTCCACTATATTTTCTGAACCATCAACTACAACAAAAATATCAACATCGAAGTTCGAAGAAACACTTTCTCCTGAAGTGACTAACACTCTATCCTCAACTCCAATGGCTGAAATTACTGTTCCGATTGAAAGTACCTCCACCACAACACTTTCCCCATTTTCAAGTAAACCTACTGCAACTGCGGAAACTGGACTTTCTTCCGTAACAGAATCGACATTGGCTTCCTCAAGCACATCAGTTTCGGCCGAATCAACTTCAGAAGACATAATTTCCAAAATGACTGATTACACTTCATCTCTATCGTCACCTACATCTACTCAATTTCATACAGAAGCAACAGAGACTTCAGCATCTCCAGAACCCTCCACCAGATCAACACCTCATCTGTCAACTGGCAATTCTATATCGACATCTGGACCAACAGAAATAAAAACCGTTTATACTTCTGAGCTTTCCACTGAATCAGTTACCCTTACCAGAACTAAGGAAAGTGGCATATTTTCTACAGAGCCATCAACCCTTTTGCCAACTCTTTCATCCACCTTGTTACCAGAGACAACTTCAGGAGTTGTGTTAACAACTGCGCAAACAAGCCATGTCCCTATTTTAACTTATGAAACACAAAGTACAACAAAAATGGAATCATTGAAGTCTGAAGAGACACTTTCTCCTGAGGTAAATACCACTCTGTCATCTTCTCCATCAATTGAGACCATTTCCATAACAGCAATTACTCTTCCAGTTGAAAATCTGTCCACCTCACTTTCCACATTTTCAACCAAACCTACTGTGAGTGTGGAAACTAGCGTGCCTTCTATAACAGAATCAACACCAGCGTCCTCAAGGACACTAATGTCCACAGAACCAATTACAGAAAAGCTATCTACCACAGGGATAGATCATGCTTCAACTCTTATGTCACAGACATCCACACAACTACACACAGGAACAACTGAAATTTTAACATCTCACGTATCTACCACCACTCATACAACTGAGCTGTCAACTGAGGAACATGTATCGACTTCTGGACAAACAGAAATGAAGACAGTCTTTACTTCTGAGCTTTTTACTAAATCAGTTACTCCTACTAAAAGTGAGGAAAGTGCCACACTTTCAACGGAACCATCAGTTACCTTGTCAGCACTTCCTTCCACTCTATTACCAGAGACAACTTCAAATGTTTTATTAACAACTACTCAATCAAGTCAGCATTCCACTATATTTTCTGAACCATCAACTACAACAAAAATATCAACATCGAAGTTCGAAGAAACACTTTCTCCTGAAGTGACTAACACTCTATCCTCAACTCCAATTGCTGAAATTACTCTTCCGATTGAAAGTACCTCCACCACAACACTTTCCCCATTTTCAAGTAAACCTACTGCAACTATGGAAACTGGACTTTCTTCCGTTACAGAATCGACATTGGCTTCCTCAAGCACATCAGTTTCGGCCGAATCAACTTCAGAAGACATAATTTCCAAAATGACTGATTACACTTCATCTCTATCGTCACCTACACCTACTCAATTACATACAGAAGCAACAGAGACTTCAGCATCTCCAGAACCCTCCACCAGATCAACACCTCATCTGTCAACTGGGAATTCTATATCGACATCTGGACCAACAGAAATAAAAACCGTTTATACTTCTGAGCTTTCCACTGAATCAGTTACCCTTACCAGAACTAAGGAAAGTGGCATATTTTCTACAGAGCCATCAACCCTTTTGCCAACTCTTTCATCCACCTTGTTACCAGAGACAACTTCAGGAGTTGTGTTAACAACTGCGCAAACAAGCCATGTCCCTATTTCAACTTATGAAACACAAAGTACAACAAAAATGGAATCATTGAAGTCTGAAGAGACACTTTCTCCTGAGGTAAATACCACTCTGTCATCTTCTCCATCAATTGAGACCATTTCCATAACAGCAATTACTCTTCCAGTTGAAAATCTGTCCACCTCACTTTCCACATTTTCAACCAAACCTACTGTGAGTGTGGAAACTAGCATGCCTTCTATAACAGAATCAACACCAGCGTCCTCAAGGACACTAATATCCACAGAACCAATTACAGAAAAGCTATCTACCACAGGGATAGATCATGCTTCAACTCTTATGTCACAGACATCCACACAACTACACACAGAAACAACTGAAATTTTAGCATCTCACGAATCTACCTCCACTCATACAACTGAGCTGTCAACTGAGGAACATATATCGACTTCTGGACAAACAGAAATGAAGACAGTCTTTACTTCTGAGCTTTTTACTAAATCAGTTACTCCTACTAAAAGTGAGGAAAGTGCCACACTTTCAACGGAACCATCAGTTACCTTGTCAGCACTTCCATCCACTCTATTACCAGAGACAACTTCAAAGGTTTTATTAACAACTACTCAATCAAGTCAGCATTCCACTATATTTTCTGAACCATCAACTACAACAAAAATATCAACATCGAAGTTCGAAGAAACACTTTCTCCTGAAGTGACTAACACTCTATCCTCAACTCCAATGGCTGAAATTACTGTTCCGATTGAAAGTACCTCCACCACAACACTTTCCCCATTTTCAAGTAAACCTACTGCAACTGCGGAAACTGGACTTTCTTCCGTAACAGAATCGACATTGGCTTCCTCAAGCACATCAGTTTCGGCCGAATCAACTTCAGAAGACATAATTTCCAAAATGACTGATTACACTTCATCTCTATCGTCACCTACATCTACTCAATTTCATACAGAAGCAACAGAGACTTCAGCATCTCCAGAACCCTCCACCAGATCAACACCTCATCTGTCAACTGGCAATTCTATATCGACATCTGGACCAACAGAAATAAAAACCGTTTATACTTCTGAGCTTTCCACTGAATCAGTTACCCTTACCAGAACTAAGGAAAGTGGCATATTTTCTACAGAGCCATCAACCCTTTTGCCAACTCTTTCATCCACCTTGTTACCAGAGACAACTTCAGGAGTTGTGTTAACAACTGCGCAAACAAGCCATGTCCCTATTTTAACTTATGAAACACAAAGTACAACAAAAATGGAATCATTGAAGTCTGAAGAGACACTTTCTCCTGAGGTAAATACCACTCTGTCATCTTCTCCATCAATTGAGACCATTTCCATAACAGCAATTACTCTTCCAGTTGAAAATCTGTCCACCTCACTTTCCACATTTTCAACCAAACCTACTGTGAGTGTGGAAACTAGCGTGCCTTCTATAACAGAATCAACACCAGCGTCCTCAAGGACACTAATGTCCACAGAACCAATTACAGAAAAGCTATCTACCACAGGGATAGATCATGCTTCAACTCTTATGTCACAGACATCCACACAACTACACACAGGAACAACTGAAATTTTAACATCTCACGTATCTACCACCACTCATACAACTGAGCTGTCAACTGAGGAACATGTATCGACTTCTGGACAAACAGAAATGAAGACAGTCTTTACTTCTGAGCTTTTTACTAAATCAGTTACTCCTACTAAAAGTGAGGAAAGTGCCACACTTTCAACGGAACCATCAGTTACCTTGTCAGCACTTCCTTCCACTCTATTACCAGAGACAACTTCAAATGTTTTATTAACAACTACTCAATCAAGTCAGCATTCCACTACATTTTCTGAACCATCAACTACAACAAAAATATCAACATCGAAGTTCGAAGAAACACTTTCTCCTGAAGTGACTAACACTCTATCCTCAACTCCAATTGCTGAAATTACTCTTCCGATTGAAAGTACCTCCACCACAACACTTTCCCCATTTTCAAGTAAACCTACTGCAACTATGGAAACTGGACTTTCTTCCGTTACAGAATCGACATTGGCTTCCTCAAGCACATCAGTTTCGGCCGAATCAACTTCAGAAGACATAATTTCCAAAATGACTGATTACACTTCATCTCTATCGTCACCTACACCTACTCAATTACATACAGAAGCAACAGAGACTTCAGCATCTCCAGAACCCTCCACCAGATCAACACCTCATCTGTCAACTGGGAATTCTATATCGACATCTGGACCAACAGAAATAAAAACCGTTTATACTTCTGAGCTTTCCACTGAATCAGTTACCCTTACCAGAACTAAGGAAAGTGGCATATTTTCTACAGAGCCATCAACCCTTTTGCCAACTCTTTCATCCACCTTGTTACCAGAGACAACTTCAGGAGTTGTGTTAACAACTGCGCAAACAAGCCATGTCCCTATTTCAACTTATGAAACACAAAGTACAACAAAAATGGAATCATTGAAGTCTGAAGAGACACTTTCTCCTGAGGTAAATACCACTCTGTCATCTTCTCCATCAATTGAGACCATTTCCATAACAGCAATTACTCTTCCAGTTGAAAATCTGTCCACCTCACTTTCCACATTTTCAACCAAACCTACTGTGAGTGTGGAAACTAGCATGCCTTCTATAACAGAATCAACACCAGCGTCCTCAAGGACACTAATATCCACAGAACCAATTACAGAAAAGCTATCTACCACAGGGATAGATCATGATTCAACTCTTATGTCACAGACATCCACACAACTACACACAGAAACAACTGAAATTTTAGCATCTCACGAATCTACCTCCACTCATACAACTGAGCTGTCAACTGAGGAACATGTATCGACTTCTGGACAAACAGAAATGAAGACAGTCTTTACTTCTGAGCTTTTTACTAAATCAGTTACTCCTACTAAAAGTGAGGAAAGTGCCACACTTTCAACGGAACCATCAGTTACCTTGTCAGCACTTCCATCCACTCTATTACCAGAGACAACTTCAAAGGTTTTATTAACAACTACTCAATCAAGTCAGCATTCCACTATATTTTCTGAACCATCAACTACAACAAAAATATCAACATCGAAGTTCGAAGAAACACTTTCTCCAGAAGTGACTAACACTCTATCCTCAACTCCAATTGCTGAAATTACTCTTCCGATTGAAAGTACCTCCACCACAACACTTTCCCCATTTTCAAGTAAACCTACTGCAACTGCGGAAACTGGACTTTCTTCCGTAACAGAATCGACATTGGCTTCCTCAAGCACATCAGTTTCGGCCGAATCAACTTCAGAAGACATAATTTCCAAAATTACTGATAACACTTCATCTCTATCGTCACCTACATCTACTCAATTACATACAGAAGCAACAGAGACTTCAGCATCTCCAGAATCCTCCACCAGATCAACACCTCATCTGTCAACTGGGAATTCTATATCGACATCTGGACCAACAGAAATAAAAACCGTTTATACTTCTGAGCTTTCCACTGAATCAGTTACCCTTACCAGAACTAAGGAAAGTGGCATATTTTCTACAGAGCCATCAACCCTTTTGCCAACTCTTTCATCCACCTTGTTACCAGAGACAACTTCAGGAGTTGTATTAACAACTGCGCAAACAAGCCATGTCCCTATTTCAACTTATGAAACACAAAGTACAACAAAAATGGAATCATTGAAGTCTGAAGAGACACTTTCTCCTGAGGTAAATACCACTCTGTCATCTTCTCCATCAATTGAGACCATTTCCATAACAGCAATTACTCTTCCAGTTGAAAATCTGTCCACCTCACTTTCCACATTTTCAACCAAACCTACTGTGAGTTTGGAAACTAGCGTGACTTCTATAACAGAATCAACCCCAGCGTCCTCAAGGACACTAATGTCCACAGAACCAATTACAGAAAAGCTATCTACCACAGGGATAGATCATGCTTCAACTCTTATGTCACAGACATCCACACAACTACATACAGGAACAACTGAAATTTTAGCATCTCACGTATCTACCCCCACTCATACAACTGAGCTGTCAACTGAGGAACATGTATCGACTTCTGGACAAACAGAAATGAAGACAGTCTTTACTTCTGAGCTTTTTACTAAATCAGTTACTCCTACTAAAAGTGAGGAAAGCGCCACACTTTCAACGGAACCATCAGTTACCTTGTCAGCACTTCCATCCACTCTATTACCAGAGACAACTTCAAAGGTTTTATTAACAACTACTCAATCAAGTCAGCATTCCACTATATTTTCTGAACCATCAACTACAACAAAAATATCAACATCGAAGTTCGAAGAAACACTTTCTCCTGAAGTGACTAACACTCTATCCTCAACTCCAATTGCTGAAATTACTCTTCCGATTGAAAGTACCTCCACCACAACACTTTCCCCATTTTCAAGTAAACCTACTGCAACTGCGGAAACTGGACTTTCTTCCGTTACAGAATCGACATTGGCTTCCTCAAGCACACCAGTTTCGGCCGAATCAACTTCAGAAGACATAATTTCCAAAATGACTGATTACACTTCATCTCTATCGTCACCTACACCTACTCAATTACATACAGAAGCAACAGAGACTTCAGCATCTCCAGAACCCTCCACCAGATCAACACCTCATCTGTCAACTGGGAATTCTACATCGACATCTGGACAAACAGAAATAAAAACCGTTTATACTTCTGAGCTTTCCACTGAATCAGTTACCCTTACCAGAACTAAGGAAAGTGGCATATTTTCTACAGAGCCATCAACCCTTTTGCCAACTCTTTCATCCACCTTGTTACCAGAGACAACTTCAGGAGTTGTGTTAACAACTGCGCAAACAAGCCATGTCCCTATTTCAACTTATGAAACACAAAGTACAACAAAAAAGGAATCATTGAAGTCTGAAGAGACACTTTCTCCTGAGGTAAATACCACTCTGTCATCTTCTCCATCAATTGAGACCATTTCCATAACAGCAATTACTCTTCCAGTTGAAAATCTGTCCACCTCACTTTCCACATTTTCAACCAAACCTACTGTGAGTGTGGAAACTAGCATGCCTTCTATAACAGAATCAACACCAGGGTCCTCAAGGACACTAATATCCACAGAACCAATTACAGAAAAGCTATCTACCACAGGGATAGATCATGCTTCAACTCTTATGTCACAGACATCCACACAACTACACACAGAAACAACTGAAATTTTAGCATCTCACGAATCTACCTCCACTCATACAACTGAGCTGTCAACTGAGGAACATGTATCGACTTCTGGACAAACAGAAATGAAGACAGTCTTTACTTCTGAGCTTTTTACTAAATCAGTTACTCCTACTAAAAGTGAGGAAAGTGCCACACTTTCAACGGAACCATCAGTTACCTTGTCAGCACTTCCATCCACTCTATTACCAGAGACAACTTCAAAGGTTTTATTAACAACTACTCAATCAAGTCAGCATTCCACTATATTTTCTGAACCATCAACTACAACAAAAATATCAACATCGAAGTTCGAAGAAACACTTTCTCCTGAAGTGACTAACACTCTATCCTCAATTCCAATTGCTGAAATTACTCTTCCGATTGAAAGTACCTCCACCACAACACTTTCCCCATTTTCAAGTAAACCTACTGCAACTGCGGAAACTGGACTTTCTTCCGTAACAGAATCGACATTGGCTTCCTCAAGCACATCAGTTTCGGCCGAATCAACTTCAGAAGACATAATTTCCAAAATGACTGATAACACTTCATCTCTATCGTCACCTACATCTACTCAATTACATACAGAAGCAACAGAGACTTCAGCATCTCCAGAATCCTCCACCAGATCAACACCTCATCTGTCAACTGGGAATTCTATATCGACATCTGGACCAACAGAAATAAAAACCGTTTATACTTCTGAGCTTTCCACTGAATCAGTTACCCTTACCAGAACTAAGGAAAGTGGCATATTTTCTACAGAGCCATCAACCCTTTTGCCAACTCTTTCATCCACCTTGTTACCAGAGACAACTTCAGGAGTTGTATTAACAACTGCGCAAACAAGCCATGTCCCTATTTCAACTTATGAAACACAAAGTACAACAAAAATGGAATCATTGAAGTCTGAAGAGACACTTTCTCCTGAGGTAAATACCACTCTGTCATCTTCTCCATCAATTGAGACCATTTCCATAACAGCAATTACTCTTCCAGTTGAAAATCTGTCCACCTCACTTTCCACATTTTCAACCAAACCTACTGTGAGTTTGGAAACTAGCGTGCCTTCTATAACAGAATCAACACCAGCGTCCTCAAGGACACTAATGTCCACAGAACCAATTACAGAAAAGCTATCTACCACAGGGATAGATCATGCTTCAACTCTTATGTCACAGACATCCACACAACTACACACAGGAACAACTGAAATTTTAGCATCTCACGTATCTACCCCCACTCATACAACTGAGCTGTCAACTGAGGAACATGTATCGACTTCTGGACAAACAGAAATGAAGACAGTCTTTACTTCTGAGCTTTTTACTAAATCAGTTACTCCTACTAAAAGTGAGGAAAGTGCCACACTTTCAACGGAACCATCAGTTACCTTGTCAGCACTTCCATCCACTCTATTACCAGAGACAACTTCAAAGGTTTTATTAACAACTACTCAATCAAGTCAGCATTCCACTATATTTTCTGAACCATCAACTACAACAAAAATATCAACATCGAAGTTCGAAGAAACACTTTCTCCTGAAGTGACTAACACTCTATCCTCAACTCCAATTGCTGAAATTACTCTTCCGATTGAAAGTACCTCCACCACAACACTTTCCCCATTTTCAAGTAAACCTACTGCAACTGCGGAAACTGGACTTTCTTCCGTTACAGAATCGACATTGGCTTCCTCAAGCACATCAGTTTCGGCCGAATCAACTTCAGAAGACATAATTTCCAAAATGACTAGTTACACTTCATCTCTATCGTCACCTACACCTACTCAATTACATACAGAAGCAACAGAGACTTCAGCATCTCCAGAACCCTCCACCAGATCAACGCCTCATCTGTCAACTGGCAATTCTATATCGATATCTGGACCAACAGAAATAAAAACCGTTTATACTTCTGAGCTTTCCACTGAAACAGTTACCCTTACCAGAATTAAGGAAAGTGGCATATTTTCTACAGAGCCATCAACCCTTTTGCCAACTCTTTCATCCACCTTGTTACCAGAGACAACTTCAGGAGTTGTGTTAACAACTGCGCAAACAAGCCATGTCCCTATTTCAACTTATGAAACACAAAGTACAACAAAAATGGAATCATTGAAGTCTGAAGAGACACTTTCTCCTGAGGTAAATATCACTCTGTCATCTTCTCCATCAATTGAGACCATTGCCATAACAGCAATTACTCTTCCAGTTGAAAATCTGTCCACCTCACTTTCCACATTTTCAACCAAACCTACTGTGAGTGTTGAAACTAGCATGCCTTCTATAACAGAATCAACACCAGCGTCCTCAAGGACACTAATATCCACAGAACCAATTACAGAAAAGCTATCTACCACAGGGATAGATCATGCTTCAACTCTTATGTCACAGACATCCACACAACTACACACAGAAACAACTGAAATTTTAGCATCTCACGAATCTACCTCCACTCATACAACTGAGCTGTCAACTGAGGAACATGTATCGACTTCTGGACAAACAGAAATGAAGACAGTCTTTACTTCTGAGCTTTTTACTAAATCAGTTACTCCTACTAAAAGTGAGGAAAGTGCCACACTTTCAACGGAACCATCAGTTACCTTGTCAGCACTTCCATCCACTCTATTACCAGAGACAACTTCAAAGGTTTTATTAACAACTACTCAATCAAGTCAGCATTCCACTATATTTTCTGAACCATCAACTACAACAAAAATATCAACATCGAAGTTCGAAGAAACACTTTCTCCTGAAGTGACTAACACTCTATCCTCAACTCCAATTGCTGAAATTACTCTTCCGATTGAAAGTACCTTCACCACAACACTTTCCCCATTTTCAAGTAAACCTACTGCAACTGCGGAAACTGGACTTTCTTCCGTAACAGAATCGACATTGCCTTCCTCAAGCACATCAGTTTCGGCCGAATCAACTTCAGAAGACATAATTTCCAAAATGACTGATTACACTTCATCTCTATCGTCACCTACATCTACTCAATTACATACAGAAGCAACAGAGACTTCAGCATCTCCAGAACCCTCCACCAGATCAACACCTCATCTGTCAACTGGGAATTCTATATCGACATCTGGACCAACAGAAATAAAAACCGTTTATACTTCTGAGCTTTCCACTGAATCAGTTACCCTTACCAGAACTAAGGAAAGTGGCATATTTTCTACAGAGCCATCAACCCTTTTGCCAACTCTTTCATCCACCTTGTTACCAGAGACAACTTCAGGAGTTGTGTTAACAACTGCGCAAACAAGCCATGTCCCTATTTCAACTTATGAAACACAAAGTACAACAAAAATGGAATCATTGAAGTCTGAAGAGACACTTTCTCCTGAGGTAAATACCACTCTGTCATCTTCTCCATCAATTGAGACCATTTCCATAACAGCAATTACTCTTCCAGTTGAAAATCTGTCCACCTCACTTTCCACATTTTCAACCAAACCTACTGTGAGTGTGGAAACTAGCGTGCCTTCTATAACAGAATCAACACCAGCGTCCTCAGGGACACTAATGTCCACAGAACCAATTACAGAAAAGCTATCTACCACAGGTATAGATCATGCTTCAACTCTTATGTCACAGACATCCACACAACTACACACAGAAACAACTGAAATTTTAGCATCTCACGAATCTACCTCCACTCATACAACTGAGCTGTCAACTGAGGAACATGTATCGACTTCTGGACAAACAGAAATGAAGACAGTCTTTACTTCTGAGCTTTTTACTAAATCAGTTACTCCTACTAAAAGTGAGGAAAGTGCCACACTTTCAACGGAACCATCAGTTACCTTGTCAGCACTTCCATCCACTCTATTACCAGAGACAACTTCAAAGGTTTTATTAACAACTACTCAATCAAGTCAGCATTCCACTATATTTTCTGAACCATCAACTACAACAAAAATATCAACATCGAAGTTCGAAGAAACACTTTCTCCTGAAGTGACTAACACTCTATCCTCAACTCCAATTGCTGAAATTACTCTTCCGATTGAAAGTACCTTCACCACAACACTTTCCCCATTTTCAAGTAAACCTACTGCAACTGCGGAAACTGGACTTTCTTCCGTAACAGAATCGACATTGCCTTCCTCAAGCACATCAGTTTCGGCCGAATCAACTTCAGAAGACATAATTTCCAAAATGACTGATTACACTTCATCTCTATCGTCACCTACATCTACTCAATTACATACAGAAGCAACAGAGACTTCAGCATCTCCAGAACCCTCCACCAGATCAACACCTCATCTGTCAACTGGGAATTCTATATCGACATCTGGACCAACAGAAATAAAAACCGTTTATACTTCTGAGCTTTCCACTGAATCAGTTACCCTTACCAGAACTAAGGAAAGTGGCATATTTTCTACAGAGCCATCAACCCTTTTGCCAACTCTTTCATCCACCTTGTTACCAGAGACAACTTCAGGAGTTGTGTTAACAACTGCGCAAACAAGCCATGTCCCTATTTCAACTTATGAAACACAAAGTACAACAAAAATGGAATCATTGAAGTCTGAAGAGACACTTTCTCCTGAGGTAAATACCACTCTGTCATCTTCTCCATCAATTGAGACCATTTCCATAACAGCAATTACTCTTCCAGTTGAAAATCTGTCCACCTCACTTTCCACATTTTCAACCAAACCTACTGTGAGTGTGGAAACTAGCGTGCCTTCTATAACAGAATCAACACCAGCGTCCTCAGGGACACTAATGTCCACAGAACCAATTACAGAAAAGCTATCTACCACAGGTATAGATCATGCTTCAACTCTTATGTCACAGACATCCACACAACTACACACAGAAACAACTGAAATTTTAGCATCTCACGAATCTACCTCCACTCATACAACTGAGCTGTCAACTGAGGAACATGTATCGACTTCTGGACAAACAGAAATGAAGACAGTCTTTACTTCTGAGCTTTTTACTAAATCAGTTACTCCTACTAAAAGTGAGGAAAGTGCCACACTTTCAACGGAACCATCAGTTACCTTGTCAGCACTTCCATCCACTCTATTACCAGAGACAACTTCAAAGGTTTTATTAACAACTACTCAATCAAGTCAGCATTCCACTATATTTTCTGAACCATCAACTACAACAAAAATATCAACATCGAAGTTCGAAGAAACACTTTCTCCTGAAGTGACTAACACTCTATCCTCAACTCCAATTGCTGAAATTACTCTTCCGATTGAAAGTACCTCCACCACAACAGTTTCCCCATTTTCAAGTAAACCTACTGCAACTGCGGAAACTGGACTTTCTTCCGTAACAGAATCGACATTGGCTTCCTCAAGCACATCAGTTTCTGCCGAATCAACTTCAAAAGACTTAATATCCAAAATGACTGATTACACTTCATCTCTATCGTCACCTACATCTACTCAATTACATACAGAAGCAACAGAGACTTCAGCATCTCCAGAACCCTCCACCAGATCAACACCTCATCTGTCAACTGGGAATTCTATATCGACATCTGGACCAACAGAAATAAAAACCGTTTATACTTCTGAGCTTTCCACTGAATCAGTTACCCTTACCAGAACTAAGGAAAGTGGCATATTTTCTACAGAGCCATCAACCCTTTTGCCAACTCTTTCATCCACCTTGTTACCAGAGACAACTTCAGGAGTTGTGTTAACAACTGCGCAAACAAGCCATGTCCCTATTTCAACTTATGAAACACAAAGTACAACAAAAATGGAATCATTGAAGTCTGAAGAGACACTTTCTCCTGAGGTAAATACCACTCTGTCATCTTCTCCATCAATTGAGACCATTTCCATAACAGCAATTACTCTTCCAGTTGAAAATCTGTCCACCTCACTTTCCACATTTTCAACCAAACCTACTGTGAGTGTGGAAACTAGCGTGCCTTCTATAACAGAATCAACACCAGCGTCCTCAGGGACACTAATGTCCACAGAACCAATTACAGAAAAGCTATCTACCACAGGTATAGATCATGCTTCAACTCTTATGTCACAGACATCCACACAACTACACACAGAAACAACTGAAATTTTAGCATCTCACGAATCTACCTCCACTCATACAACTGAGCTGTCAACTGAGGAACATGTATCGACTTCTGGACAAACAGAAATGAAGACAGTCTTTACTTCTGAGCTTTTTACTAAATCAGTTACTCCTACTAAAAGTGAGGAAAGTGCCACACTTTCAACGGAACCATCAGTTACCTTGTCAGCACTTCCATCCACTCTATTACCAGAGACAACTTCAAAGGTTTTATTAACAACTACTCAATCAAGTCAGCATTCCACTATATTTTCTGAACCATCAACTACAACAAAAATATCAACATCGAAGTTCGAAGAAACACTTTCTCCTGAAGTGACTAACACTCTATCCTCAACTCCAATTGCTGAAATTACTCTTCCGATTGAAAGTACCTCCACCACAACAGTTTCCCCATTTTCAAGTAAACCTACTGCAACTGCGGAAACTGGACTTTCTTCCGTAACAGAATCGACATTGGCTTCCTCAAGCACATCAGTTTCTGCCGAATCAACTTCAAAAGACTTAATATCCAAAATGACTGATTACACTTCATCTCTATCGTCACCTACATCTACTCAATTACATACAGAAGCAACAGAGACTTCAGCATCTCCAGAACCCTCCACCAGATCAACACCTCATCTGTCAACTGGGAATTCTATATCGACATCTGGACCAACAGAAATAAAAACCGTTTATACTTCTGAGCTTTCCACTGAATCAGTTACCCTTACCAGAACTAAGGAAAGTGGCATATTTTCTACAGAGCCATCAACCCTTTTGCCAACTCTTTCATCCACCTTGTTACCAGAGACAACTTCAGGAGTTGTGTTAACAACTGCGCAAACAAGCCATGTCCCTATTTCAACTTATGAAACACGAAGTACAACAAAAATGGAATCATTGAAGTCTGAAGAGACACTTTCTCCTGAGGTAAATACCACTCTGTCATCTTCTCCATCAATTGAGACCATTTCCATAACAGCAATTACTCTTCCAGTTGAAAATCTGTCCACCTCACTTTCCACATTTTCAACCAAACCTACTGTGAGTGTGGAAACTAGCGTGCCTTCTATAACAGAATCAACACCAGCGTCCTCAAGGACACTAATGTCCACAGAACTAATTACAGAAAAGCTATCTACCACAGGGATAGATCATGCTTCAACTCTTATGTCACAGACATCCACACAACTACACACAGGAACAACTGAAATTTTAGCATCTCACGTATCTACCTCCACTCATACAACTGAGCTGTCAACTGAGGAACATGTATCGACTTCTGAACAAACAGAAATGAAGACAGTCTTTACTTCTGAGCTTTTTACTAAATCAGTTACTCCTACTAAAAGTGAGGAAAGTGCCACACTTTCAACGGAACCATCAGTTACCTTGTCAGCACTTCCATCCACTATATTACCAGAGACAACTTCAAAGGTTTTATTAACAACTACTCAATCAAGTCAGCATTCCACTATATTTTCTGAACCATCAACTACAACAAAAATATCAACATCGAAGTTCGAAGAAACACTTTCTCCTGAAGTGACTAACACTCTATCCTCAACTCCAATTGCTGAAATTACTCTTCCGATTGAAAGTACATCCACCACAACACTTTCCCCATTTTCAAGTAAACCTACTGCAACTGCGGAAACTGGACTTTCTTCCGTAACAGAATCGATATTGGCTTCCTCAAGCACATCAGTTTCTGCCGAATCAACTTCAAAAGACTTAATTTCCAAAATGACTGATTACACTTCATCTCTATCGTCACCTACATCTACTCAATTACATACAGAAGCAACAGAGACTTCAGCATCTCCAGAACCCTCCACCAGATCAACACCTCATCTGTCAACTGGGAATTCTATATCGACATCTGGACCAACAGAAATAAAAACCGTTTATACTTCTGAGCTTTCCACTGAATCAGTTACCCTTACCAGAACTAAGGAAAGTGGCATATTTTCTACAGAGCCATCAACCCTTTTGCCAACTCTTTCATCCACCTTGTTACCAGAGACAACTTCAGGAGTTGTGTTAACAACTGCGCAAACAAGCCATGTCCCTATTTCAACTTATGAAACACAAAGTACAACAAAAATGGAATCATTGAAGTCTGAAGAGACACTTTCTCCTGAGGTAAATACCACTCTGTCATCTTCTCCATCAATTGAGACGATTTCCATAACAGCAATTACTCTTCCAGTTGAAAATTTGTCCACCTCACTTTCCACATTTTCAACCAAACCTACTGTGAGTGTGGAAACTAGCGTGCCTTCTATAACAGAATCAACACCAGCGTCCTCAAGGACACTAATGTCCACAGAACCAATTACAGAAAAGCTATCTACCACAGGGATAGATCATGCTTCAACTCTTATGTCACAGACATCCACACAACTACACACAGAAACAACTGAAATTTTAGCAACTCACGAATCTACCTCCACTCATACAACTGAGCTGTCACCTGGGGATCATATATCGACTTCTGGACAAACAGAAATGAAGACAGTCTTTACTTCTGAGATTTTTACTAAATCAGTTACTCCTACTAAAAGTGAGGAAAGTGCCACACTTTCAACGGAACCATCAGTTACCTTGTCAGCACTTCCATCCACTCTATTACCAGAGACAACTTCACAGATTTTATTAACAACTACTCAATCAAGTCAGCATTCCACTATATTTTCTGAACCATCAACTACAACAAAAATATCAACATCGAAGTTCGAAGAAACACTTTCTCCTGAAGTGACTAACACTCTATCCTCAACTCCAATTGCTGAAATTACTCTTCCGATTGAAAGTACCTCCACCACAACACTTTCCCCATTTTCAAGTAAACCTACTGCAACTGCGGAAACTGGACTTTCTTCAGTTACAGAATCGACATTGGCTTCCTCAAGCACATCAGTTTCGGCCGAATCAACTTCAGAAGACATAATTTCCAAAATGACTGATTACACTTCATCTCTATCGTCACCTACATCTACTCAATTACATACAGAAGCAACAGAGACTTCAGCATCTCCAGAACCCTCCACCAGATCAACACCTCATCTGTCAACTGGGAATTCTATATCGACATCTGGACCAACAGAAATAAAAACCGTTTATACTTCTGAGCTTTCCACTGAATCAGTTACCCTTACCAGAACTAAGGAAAGTGGCATATTTTCTACAGAGCCATCAACCCTTTTGCCAACTCTTTCGACCACCTTGTTACCAGAGACAACTTCAGGAGTTGTGTTAACAACTGCGCAAACAAGCCATGTCCCTATTTCAACTTATGAAACACAAAGTACAACAAAAATGGAATCATTGAAGTCTGAAGAGACACTTTCTCCGGAGGTAAATACCACTCTGTCATCTTCTCCATCAATTGAGACCATTTCCATAACAGCAATTACTCTTCCAGTTGAAAATCTGTCCACCTCACTTTCCACATTTTCAACCAAACCTACTGTGAGTGTGGAAACTAGCATGCCTTCTATAACAGAATCAACACCAGCATCCTCAAGGACACTAATGTCCACAGAACCAATTACAGAAAAGCTATCTACCACAGGGATAGATCATGCTTCAACTCTTATGTCACTGACATCCACACAACTACACACAGAAACAACTGAAATTTTAGCATCTCACGAATCTACCTCCACTCATACAACTGAGCTGTCAACTGAGGAACATGTATCGACTTCTGGACAAACAGAAATGAAGACAGTCTTTACTTCTGAGCTTTTTACTAAATCAGTTACTCCTACTAAAAGTGAGGAAAGTGCCACACTTTCAACGGAACCATCAGTTACCTTGTCAGCACTTCCATCCACTCTATTACCAGAGACAACTTCAAAGGTTTTATTAACAACTACTCAATCAAGTCAGCATTCCACTATATTTTCTGAAACATCAACTACAACAAAAATATCAACATCGAAGTTCGAAGAAACACTTTCTCCTGAAGTGACTAACACTCTATCCTCAACTCCAATTGCTGAAATTACTCTTCCGATTGAAAGTACCTCCACCACAACACTTTCCCCATTTTCAAGTAAACCTACTGCAACTGCGGAAACTGGACTTTCTTCCGTAACAGAATCGACATTGGCTTCCTCAATCACATCAGTTTCGGCCGAATCAACTTCAGAAGACATAATTTCCAAAATGACTGAATACACTTCATCTTTATCGTCACCTACATCTACTCAATTACATACAGAAGCAACAGAGACTTCAGCATCTCCAGAACCCTCCACCAAATCAACACCTCATCTGTCAACTGGGAATTCTATATCGACATCTGGACCAACAGAAATAAAAACCGTTTATACTTCTGAGCTTTCCACTGAATCAGTTACCCTTACCAGAACTAAGGAAAGTGGCATATTTTCTACAGAGCCATCAACCCTTTTGCCAACTCTTTCATCCACCTTGTTACCAGAGACAACTTCAGGAGTTGTGTTAACAACTGCGCAAACAAGCCATGTCCCTATTTCAACTTATGAAACACAAAGTACAACAAAAATGGAATCATTGAAGTCTGAAGAGACACTTTCTCCTCAGGTAAATACCACTCTGTCATCTTCTCCATCAATTGAGACCATTTCCATAACAGCAATTACTCTTCCAGTTGAAAATCTGTCCACCTCACTTTCCACATTTTCAACCAAACCTACTGTGAGTGTGGAAACTAGCATGCCTTCTATAACAGAATCAACACCAGCGTCCTCAAAGACACTAATATCCACAGAACCAATTACAGAAAAGCTATCTACCACAGGGATAGATCATGCTTCAACTCTTATGTCACAGACATCCACACAACTACACACAGAAACAACTGAAATTTTAGCATCTCACGAATCTACCTCCACTCATACAACTGAGCTGTCAACTGAGGAACATGTATCGACTTCTGGACAAACAGAAATGAAGACAGTCTTTACTTCTGAGCTTTTTACTAAATCAGTTACTCCTACTAAAAGTGAGGAAAGTGCCACACTTTCAACGGAACCATCAGTTACCTTGTCAGCACTTCCATCCACTCTATTACCAGAGACAACTTCACAGGTTTTATTAACAACTACTCAATCAAGTCAGCATTCCACTATATTTTCTGAACCATCAACTACAACAAAAATATCAGCATCGAAGTTCGAAGAAACACTTTCTCCTGAAGTGACTAACACTCTATCCTCAACTCCAATTGCTGAAATTACTCTTCCGATTGAAAGTACCTCCACCACAACACTTTCCCCATTTTCAAGTAAACCTACTGCAACTGCGGAAACTGGACCTTCTTCCGTTACAGAATCGACATTGGCTTCCTCAAGCACATCAGTTTCGGCCGAATCAACTTCAGAAGACATAATTTCCAAAATCACTGATTACACTTCATCTCTATCGTCACCTACACCTACTCAATTACATACAGAAGCAACAGAGACTTCAGCATCTCCAGAACCCTCCACCAGATCAACACCTCTTCTGTCAACTGGGAATTCTATATCGACATCTGGACCAACAGAAATAAAAACCGTTTATACTTCTGAGCTTTCCACTGAATCAGTTACCCTTACCAGAACTAAGGAAAGTGGCATATTTTCTACAGAGCCATCAACCCTTTTGCCAACTCTTTCAACCACCTTGTTACCAGAGACAACTTCAGGAGTTGTGTTAACAACTGCGCAAACAAGCCATGTGCCTATTTCAACTTATGAAACACAAAGTACAACAAAAATGGAATCATTGAAGTCTGAAGAGACACTTTCTCCGGAGGTAAATACCACTCTGTCATCTTCTCCATCAATTGAGACCATTTCCATAACAGCAATTACTCTTCCAGTTGAAAATCTGTCCACCTCACTTTCCACATTTTCAACCAAACCTACTCTGAGTGTGGAAACTAGCATGCCTTCTATTACAGAATCAACACCAGCGTCCTCAAGGATACTAATGTCCACAGAACCAATTACAGAAAAGCTATCTACCACAGGGATAGATCATGCTTCAACTCTTATGTCACAGACATCCACACAACTACACACAGAAACAACTGAAATTTTAGCATCTCACGAATCTACCTCCACTCATACAACTGAGCTGTCAACTGAGGAAAATGTATCGACTTCT
Source organism: Dendrobates tinctorius (assembly GCF_039654945.1). NCBI lineage: Eukaryota > Metazoa > Chordata > Amphibia > Anura > Dendrobatidae > Dendrobates > Dendrobates tinctorius. The sequence goes on from NW_027361754.1 coordinate 71,291,306, forward strand.
GGACAAACAGAAATGAAGACTGTCTTTACTTCTGAGATTTTTACTAAATCAGTTACTCCTACTAAAAGTGAGGAAAGTGCCACACTTTCAACGGAACCATCAGTTACCTTGTCAGCACTTCCATCCACTCTATTACCAGAGACAACTTCACAGGTTTTATTAACAACTACTCAATCAAGTCAGCATTCCACTATATTTTCTGAACCATCAACTACAACAAAAATATCAACATCGAAGTTCGAAGAAACACTTTCTCCTGAAGTGACTAACACTCTATCCTCAACTCCAATTGCTGAAATTACTCTTCCGATTGAAAGTACCTCCACCACAACACTTTCCCCATTTTCAAGTAAACCTACTGCAACTGCGGAAACTGGACTTTCTTCCGTTACAGAATCGACATTGGCTTCCTCAAGCACATCAGTTTCGGCCGAATCAACTTCAGAAGACATAATTTCCAAAATGACTGATTACACTTCATCCCTATCGTCACCTACACCTACTCAATTACATACAGAAGCAACAGAGACTTCAGCGTCTCCAGAACCCTCCACCAGATCAACACCTCATCTGTCAACTGGGAATTCTATATCGACATCTGGACCAACAGAAATAAAAACCGTTTATACTTCTGAGCTTTCCACTGAATCAGTTACCCTTACCAGAACTAAGGAAAGTGGCATATTTTCTACAGAGCCATCAACCCTTTTGCCAACTCTTTCAACCACCTTGTTACCAGAGACAACTTCAGGAGTTGTGTTAACAACTGCGCAAACAAGCCATGTCCCTATTTCAACTTATGAAACACAAAGTACAACAAAAATGGAATCATTGAAGTCTGAAGAGACACTTTCTCCTGAGGTAAATACCACTCTGTCATCTTCTCCATCAATTGAGACTATTTCCACAACAGCAATTACTCTTCCAGTTGAAAATCTGTCCACCTCACTTTCCACATTTTCAACCAAACCTACTGTGAGTGTGGAAACTAGCATGCCTTCTATAACAGAATCAACACCAGCGTCCTCAAGGACACTAATGTCCACAGAACCAATTACAGAAAAGCTATCTACCACAGGGATAGATCATGCTTCAACTCTTATGTCACAGACATCCACACAACTACACACAGAAACAACTGAAATTTTAGCATCTCACGTATCTACCTCCACTCATACAACTGAGCTGTCAACTGAGGAACATGTATCGACTTCTGGACAAACAGAAATGAAGACAGTCTTTACTTCTGAGCTTTTTACTAAATCAGTTACTCCTACTAAAAGTGAGCAAAGTGCCACACTTTCAACGGAACCATCAGTTACCTTGTCAGCACTTCCATCCACTCTATTACCAGAGACAACTTCACAGGTTTTATTAACAACTACTCAATCAAGTCAGCATTCCACTATATTTTCTGAACCATCAACTACAACAAAAATATCAACATCGAAGTTCGAAGAAACACTTTCTCCTGAAGTGACTAACACTCTATCCTCAACTCCAATTGCTGAAATTACTCTTCCGATTGAAAGTACCTCCACCACAACACTTTCCCCATTTTCAAGTAAACCTACTGCAACTGCGGAAACTGGACTTTCTTCCGTTACAGAATCGACATTGGCTTCCTCAAGCACATCAGTTTCGGCCGAATCAACTTCAGAAGACATAATTTCCAAAATGACTGATTACACTTCATCTCTATCGTCACCTACACCTACTCAATTACATACAGAAGCAACAGAAACTTCAGCATCTCCAGAACCCTCCACCAGATCAACACCTCATCTGTCAACTGGGAATTCTATATCGACATCTGGACCAACAGAAATAAAAACCGTTTATACTTCTGAGCTTTCCACTGAATCAGTTACCCTTACCAGAACTAAGGAAAGTGGCATATTTTCTACAGAGCCATCAACCCTTTTGCCAACTCTTTCAACCACCTTGTTACCAGAGACAACTTCAGGAGTTGTGTTAACAACTGCGCAAACAAGCCATGTGCCTATTTCAACTTATGAAACACAAAGTACAACAAAAATGGAATCATTGAAGTCTGAAGAGACACTTTCTCCTCAGGTAAATACCACTCTGTCATCTTCTCCATCAATTGAGACCATTTCCATAACAGCAATTACTCTTCCAGTGGAAAATCTGTCCACCTCACTTTCCACATTTTCAACCAAACCTACTGTGAGTGTGGAAACTAGCATGCCTTCTATAACAGAATCAACACCAGCGTCCTCAAGGACACTAATGTCCACAGAACCAATTACAGAAAAGCTATCTACCACAGGGATAGATCATGCTTCAACTCTTATGTCACAGACATCCACACAACTACACACAGGAACAACTGAAATTTTAGCATCTCACGTATCTACCTCCACTCATACAACTGACCTGTCAACTGAGGAACATGTATCGACTTCTGGACAAACAGAAATGAAGACAGTCTTTACTTCTGAGCTTTTTACTAAATCAGTTACTCCTACTAAAAGTGAGGAAAGTGCCACACTTTCAACGGAACCATCAGTTACCTTGTCAGCACTTCCATCCACTCTATTACCAGAGACAACTTCAAAGGTTTTATTAACAACTACTCAATCAAGTCAGCATTCCACTATATTTTCTGAAACATCAACTACAACAAAAATATCAACATCGAAGTTCGAAGAAACACTTTCTCCTGAAGTGACTAACACTCTATCCTCAACTCCAATTGCTGAAATTACTCTTCCGATTGAAAGTACCTCCACCACAACACTTTCCCCATTTTCAAGTAAACCTACTGCAACTGCGGAAACTGGACTTTCTTCCGTAACAGAATCGACATTGGCTTCCTCAATCACATCAGTTTCGGCCGAATCAACTTCAGAAGACATAATTTCCAAAATGACTGAATACACTTCATCTTTATCGTCACCTACATCTACTCAATTACATACAGAAGCAACAGAGACTTCAGCATCTCCAGAACCCTCCACCAAATCAACACCTCATCTGTCAACTGGGAATTCTATATCGACATCTGGACCAACAGAAATAAAAACCGTTTATACTTCTGAGCTTTCCACTGAATCAGTTACCCTTACCAGAACTAAGGAAAGTGGCATATTTTCTACAGAGCCATCAACCCTTTTGCCAACTCTTTCATCCACCTTGTTACCAGAGACAACTTCAGGAGTTGTGTTAACAACTGCGCAAACAAGCCATGTCCCTATTTCAACTTATGAAACACAAAGTACAACAAAAATGGAATCATTGAAGTCTGAAGAGACACTTTCTCCTCAGGTAAATACCACTCTGTCATCTTCTCCATCAATTGAGACCATTTCCATAACAGCAATTACTCTTCCAGTTGAAAATCTGTCCACCTCACTTTCCACATTTTCAACCAAACCTACTGTGAGTGTGGAAACTAGCATGCCTTCTATAACGGAATCAACACCAGCGTCCTCAAGGACACTAATATCCACAGAACCAATTACAGAAAAGCTATCTACCACAGGGATAGATCATGCTTCAACTCTTATGTCACAGACATCCACACAACTACACACAGAAACAACTGAAATTTTAGCATCTCACGAATCTACCTCCACTCATACAACTGAGCTGTCAACTGAGGAACATGTATCGACTTCTGGACAAACAGAAATGAAGACAGTCTTTACTTCTGAGCTTTTTACTAAATCAGTTACTCCTACTAAAAGTGAGGAAAGTGCCACACTTTCAACGGAACCATCAGTTACCTTGTCAGCACTTCCATCCACTCTATTACCAGAGACAACTTCACAGGTTTTATTAACAACTACTCAATCAAGTCAGCATTCCACTATATTTTCTGAACCATCAACTACAACAAAAATATCAACATCGAAGTTCGAAGAAACACTTTCTCCTGAAGTGACTAACACTCTATCCTCAACTCCAATTACTGAAATTACTCTTCCGATTGAAAGTACCTCCACCACAACACTTTCCCCATTTTCAAGTAAACCTACTGCAACTGCGGAAACTGGACCTTCTTCCGTTACAGAATCGACATTGGCTTCCTCAAGCACATCAGTTTCGGCCGAATCAACTTCAGAAGACATAATTTCCAAAATCACTGATTACACTTCATCTCTATCGTCACCTACACCTACTCAATTACATACAGAAGCAACAGAGACTTCAGCATCTCCAGAACCCTCCACCAGATCAACACCTCTTCTGTCAACTGGGAATTCTATATCGACATCTGGACCAACAGAAATAAAAACCGTTTATACTTCTGAGCTTCCCACTGGATCAGTTACCCTTACCAGAACTAAGGAAAGTGGCATATTTTCTACAGAGCCATCAACCCTTTTGCCAACTCTTTCAACCACCTTGTTACCAGAGACAACTTCAGGAGTTGTGTTAACAACTGCGCAAACAAGCCATGTGCCTATTTCAACTTATGAAACACAAAGTACAACAAAAATGGAATCATTGAAGTCTGAAGAGACACTTTCTCCTCAGGTAAATACCACTCTGTCATCTTCTCCATCAATTGAGACCATTTCCATAACAGCAATTACTCTTCCAGTTGAAAATCTGTCCACCTCACTTTCCACATTTTCAACCAAACCTACTCTGAGTGTGGAAACTAGCATGCCTTCTATAACAGAATCAACACCAGCGTCCTCAAGGATACTAATGTCCACAGAACCAATTACAGAAAAGCTATCTACCACAGGGATAGATCATGCTTCAACTCTTATGTCACAGACATCCACACAACTACACACAGAAACAACTGAAATTTTAGCATCTCACGAATCTACCTCCACTCATACAACTGAGCTGTCAACTGAGGAACATGTATCGACTTCTGGACAAACAGAAATGAAGACTGTCTTTACTTCTGAGATTTTTACTAAATCAGTTACTCCTACTAAAAGTGAGGAAAGTGCCACACTTTCAACGGAACCATCAGTTACCTTGTCAGCACTTCCATCCACTCTATTACCAGAGACAACTTCACAGGTTTTATTAACAACTACTCAATCAAGTCAGCATTCCACTATATTTTCTGAACCATCAACTACAACAAAAATATCAACATCGAAGTTCGAAGAAACACTTTCTCCTGAAGTGACTAACACTCTATCCTCAACTCCAATTGCTGAAATTACTCTTCCGATTGAAAGTACCTCCACCACAACACTTTCCCCATTTTCAAGTAAACCTACTGCAACTGCGGAAACTGGGCTTTCTTCCGTTACAGAATCGACATTGGCTTCCTCAAGCACATCAGTTTCGGCCGAATCAACTTCAGAAGACATAATTTCCAAAATCACTGATTACACTTCATCTCTATCGTCACCTACACCTACTCAATTACATACAGAAGCAACAGAGACTTCAGCATCTCCAGAACCCTCCACCAGATCAACACCTCATCTGTCAACTGGGAATTCTATATCGACATCTGGACCAACAGAAATAAAAACCGTTTATACTTCTGAGCTTTCCACTGAATCAGTTACCCTTACCAGAACTAAGGAAAGTGGCATATTTTCTACAGAGCCATCAACCCTTTTGCCAACTCTTTCAACCACCTTGTTACCAGAGACAACTTCAGGAGTTGTGTTAACAACTGCGCAAACAAGCCATGTCCCTATTTCAACTTATGAAACACAAAGTACAACAAAAATGGAATCATTGAAGTCTGAAGAGACACTTTCTCCTGAGGTAAATACCACTCTGTCATCTTCTCCATCAATTGAGACTATTTCCATAACAGCAATTACTCTTCCAGTTGAAAATCTGTCCACCTCACTTTCCACATTTTCAACCAAACCTACTGTGAGTGTGGAAACTAGCATGCCTTCTATAACAGAATCAACACCAGCGTCCTCAAGGACACTAATGTCCACAGAACCAATTACAGAAAAGCTATCTACCACAGGGATAGATCATGCTTCAACTCTTATGTCACAGACATCCACACAACTACACACAGAAACAACTGAAATTTTAGCATCTCACGTATCTACCTCCACTCATACAACTGAGCTGTCAACTGAGGAACATGTATCGACTTCTGGACAAACAGAAATGAAGACAGTCTTTACTTCTGAGCTTTTTACTAAATCAGTTACTCCTACTAAAAGTGAGGAAAGTGCCACACTTTCAACGGAACCATCAGTTACCTTGTCAGCACTTCCATCCACTCTATTACCAGAGACAACTTCACAGGTTTTATTAACAACTACTCAATCAAGTCAGCATTCCACTATATTTTCTGAACCATCAACTACAACAAAAATATCAACATCGAAGTTCGAAGAAACACTTTCTCCTGAAGTGACTAACACTCTATCCTCAACTCCAATTGCTGAAATTACTCTTCCGATTGAAAGTACCTCCACCACAACACTTTCCCCATTTTCAAGTAAACCTACTGCAACTGCGGAAACTGGACTTTCTTCCGTTACAGAATCGACATTGGCTTCCTCAAGCACATCAGTTTCGGCCGAATCAACTTCAGAAGACATAATTTCCAAAATGACTGATTACACTTCATCTCTATCGTCACCTACACCTACTCAATTACATACAGAAGCAACAGAAACTTCAGCATCTCCAGAACCCTCCACCAGATCAACACCTCATCTGTCAACTGGGAATTCTATATCGACATCTGGACCAACAGAAATAAAAACCGTTTATACTTCTGAGCTTTCCACTGAATCAGTTACCCCTACCAGAACTAAGGAAAGTGGCATATTTTCTACAGAGCCATCAACCCTTTTGCCAACTCTTTCAACCACCTTGTTACCAGAGACAACTTCAGGAGTTGTGTTAACAACTGCGCAAACAAGCCATGTCCCTATTTCAACTTATGAAACACAAAGTACAACAAAAATGGAATCATTGAAGTCTGAAGAGACACTTTCTCCTGAGGTAAATACCACTCTGTCATCTTCTCCATCAATTGAGACCATTTCCATAACAGCAATTACTCTTCCAGTTGAAAATCTGTCCACCTCACTTTCCACATTTTCAACCAAACCTACTGTGAGTGTGGAAACTAGCGTGCCTTCTATAACAGAATCAACACCAGCGTCCTCAAGGACACTAATGTCCACAGAACCAATTACAGAAAAGCTATCTACCACAGGGATAGATCATGCTTCAACTCTTATGTCACAGACATCCACACAACTACACACAGAAACAACTGAAATTTTAGCATCTCACGAATCTACCTCCACTCATACAACTGAGCTGTCAACTGAGGAACATGTATCGACTTCTGGACAAACAGAAATGAAGACTGTCTTTACTTCTGAGCTTTTTACTAAATCTGTTACTCTTACTAAAAATGAGGAAAGTGCCACACTTTCAACAGAACAAACAACCTTTTTGCCAACTCTTTCATCCACCTTGTTACCAGAGACAAGTTCAGAAGTTGTGTTAACAACTGCGAAAACTAGCCATCTCCCTACTTCAACTTTTGAAACACAAAGTACAACAATAATGGAATCACTAAAGTCTGAAGAGACACTTTCTCCTGAAGTGGATTACACTCTTTCATCAACTCAAGCACTGGAGTCAATGTCAACAAGTACAATGCTAAGTGTGTCAGAATCTTCTACCTCTCCTGGCTTGAATATCACATATGGTACAAGTTTTATAACTCAGAAAATATCATTGTCATCCAGAACAACAAAAATGTCTTCCTCTTTCCTGACCAGCCCTACTCAAAAAACACTTTCAACACCTGCAACTCTGTCCACCACTGTCTTAACGGATTCAATAAGCTTAAGTAATCCATCTGGATCTGCCACTGAAAATCTTCATTCTACCTCCGCTTCTAAGAACATCACACAAACTTCTTTGAACCCAAGGCTAAATTACACCACAGTGAAAACATCCTCTTCTTCATCACACAGCAGCCTTAAAACTACTGCCATTGTGACAACCATAAGAAAAATATCCACTCCATCTAAAACATCTGCACATACTACTGAATTACTGTGTCCAATCTTGGAAAACCAGCAGTGCTCAAACATAAATGGCACCTGCTCTTGTGTTTGCAGTAGAGATTTCACAGGAAGTGACTGTCTATATGGAAAAAATGAGACGGCAGCTGTGATACGTAAGTAAAATTTATGCTTTTTTTTATGTGTTTAAGCTTTCTATTTTACATTTTTTGGAGAAACTTACGATTTTTGTTTTAAAAACTGTAATGTATATATGATATAATATATTTTTAGCTGTTAGTCAAGGTGTTGATGGTTTAGTGGCCACATAGAGAAATTATTCAACATGGTTGAATGCCTAGCATATAGCCAATGAGACACCTACGAGGCATGTAGTGAGAGCCCTGTTGTTGTGCCTTTTTTTACCTTTTACCTTTGGGCAGGTGCGGGCGGCCATGGATTCTCTCATCCAAGAGAATTGGGCCGATTATGGGAATGACACTCTGATTAGACTCTGATCATTGTTTGATCAGAGTGTCAACATAGTGTGATCCAATTATCCCGGATGATGAGAAGACGGAGAAAAAAATTCTTAATATTTTCCATCGTGTCAGGCCGTGGAAATTGGACTGCACTCAGATGTCATCCGAGTGCAGTCAATGGACTCATTGACTTGGATAGCTGAGTGAATTCTGAATATCGGTTCAAACTCGGGCATGCTGCCACCAGGAAAAAACAGACAAGTGCATGGCACCATAGAATAACATTTGTTAAATCGCACTTGGATCAAAAATACACTTGTCTGCACCTGCTCTTATAGCCACCACTAGATAGAGCTTACTAAATAGAGAAGCTAGTGATAAGAGCAATCGTTTGGCAGGTCAGATTCATTTCCATATGTACAGTAAGGTTGCCTCTATCGTTTGTATTCAGATTCAATTTTATTATAAAAGTCAATTATTACTGAAAGTCTCATTTCTGTGTTACTAAATAGATTTCCTTTACAGATAAAGGCCCAACACGTAACATCTCTGTTGAGATCACCATAAATGCGATTTTTGATATTTCTTTAAACAACCCATCGTCCCCACAGTACTTGACCCTATATGCACAAATGGAAATTGTGGTAAGTGTAACTCAGTGAAGACACAGAATTGTTCCAAAATGTGATCAGTTTTGTATCTGGTTGTTTATTATCTATAGAATATTTATTGTTGTACATTTTTTTACTTTTTATTGATGGAGGTTCGTACATACTGGAGAATTCCCACAATTGTCATATTGAAAGTCTGTGAACATAGGGGAAAAAAAACAAAAAACACTTTTTTGCTGGTGCTTGTGATTACAAGTTTAATGACAAAAATCAGGTATTTCCACATCATAAGAATCTAGCCCTGAGCTACATTGCTTAAACCATTGTGCTTAATAAAATAATCACTCTTTGGCTTCAACTCAAAATAGTTAGGATATGATTATCGATTTTCACTCACAAAGATACAAGAGATGACAGTTGGTGCTCATAAAGTTCCATGAAGATGGGAGGAGCAAGCAGGGAGGAGCTGTAACTATTGGGTGAGACAGATATTCTGCTGCAAGTTCTTTTGAAATGACATTTACACTTTAAGGCTGCGTGCACACGCTGCGGATTCCGCTGCGGATTAATCCGCACGGATTTTGCAAAAACCGCAGATAATCCGCAGGTCCAAAGACCTGCGGATTATCTGCGGTTTTGCCTGCGGTTTGGTCCTGCGGATTCACTATCTCCACAATGGTGGAGATAGGAACCCGCAGCGGTTTCCGCAGAAAGAATTGACATGCAATTCTTTCTGCGGATTCAAAACCGCAGCAAATCCGCGCGGTTTTTTCCGCAGCGTCGGCACAGCGTTTTTTTTTCCCATTCAAATGAATGGTACTGTACACCGCAGCTAAAACTGCTGCGTGTCCGCAGCGGCCAAAACCGCTGCGGAAACGCAGTGGAATCCGCAGCGTGTGCACGCAGCCTAAGGCTATGTGCACACGCTGCAGTTTTTGCTGCGGTTCCGCTGCTGTTTTGACCCTGCGGAACCGCAGCAGTTCCGCAGACATGGTACAGTACTATGTAACCCTATGGGTTTTCAAAACCGCTGTGCTCATGCTGCGTTTTTTCCACGCGGTTTTACTGCGGTTTTTTTTCTGCAGCATGTCAATTGTTTCTGCGGATTCGGCTGCGGTTTCACACCTTTAACATAGGAGAGGTGTGAAACCGCAGTGCCAAACCGCAGCAAAACCGCAGGTCACTTTACCTGCGGTTTTACCTGCGGTTCCGCGGGAAAAAAACGCAGGTGAATCTGCAGCGTGTGCACATAGCCTTAGACCTTCTCTCCGCGGCTCCCGTGATCCACCCGATAATGTCAATTTTGGTCAGTATTTATCTAAGCCTCTATCCCCTGTCCGGCACAGGTTGACTACTATGCAACACTAGTGTTTAAATAGGAAATAATAGTCTCGTATTCACAGGTAGAAAAATACTGACACAAAAAATTGACAAAAAAGCCAAGTATGAATGAGATACCGTAATCATTTGTGACATCCAATACGACTGCACTTTCTGTTGTCACTTTTGAAAAAAAAAAAATTCACAACAGAAAAACAGAAAAATAACACAATAAAATTTTGGTTACCACTCTCTCTTTCATATGCTAATTTTATTTTATTTTTTTTGCAGTTAAATCTTGCTTTCAAGAGAGCAGCACCTAAGTACTTTTCGAAAGTGGTCATCCACGGCTTCAGGTAAATTCGTTATGTAGGCAAATGCCAGACAAAAAAAACAGGAAACAGTACATTTTTAGAATTTTCGATTGTTTAAGGGGACTCTGGTTTACTCTAGCATTGGGTTTTACAATTTTCCCCAAAAAGTAGACTTAGCAGTCTACGAATGTTATGAAAGAAGCTTGTATCATGATGCAGGGAAATAGAGCTTGATTCCAGTGATGTGTCACTTACTGGGCTGTGTTTTGCTTTTTCAGTACAATCAGTGGTATATGAACAGGAGATTATCACTACTGGACTAGGTGTCTCGTGCCTCCTGGTCCAACACATAGTCATGTGAACTAGTATATAGATGAGGGTCAAAGATACAAGAGATGAAAGTTGGTGCTCATAAAGTTCCATGAAGATGGGAGGAGCAAGCAGGGAGGAGCTGTAACTATTGGCCGAGACAGACATTCTACTGCAAGTTCTCCTGAAATGACATTTACACTTTAAGCCCCCCCTCTCGCCGTGAACTAGTATATAGATGAGGGCCTTTCTTGGGCCCATTTATAGAAATGTAAAAAATACATATTGTACACCAGTAAGTACAATCCATACTGGAGGAAAAAGAAATCCATCTATAGAAGTGTCTTACAAGTGTTTTCTGTGTACAGACCAGACGAGAGATCGTTTATTTCTATAGACCAGCCAAAATTTGGAGTTTTATTCTTTAACATAGCGGTATAACTGATTTATAGGCCTGGCAGCATTATTGTGGACAGCACTGCTATCTACAACTATCCCAACAATCAGTCGGGCATCATCTTCATAAACAAGGATTTGGTGTTGGCTGTGAACAAGTCGCTGGAGCAGTCACTCCCAGGACTCGCAGAAGAGTTGAATGCCAGTGTCTCCATCTCTAAAATAGACTCTCAATCACCTGCGATAACAAGTAAGTTTTCACATGTCCACATCTTGAAAGCTTGAATTCTTCCTCTTCATATTTTTCTTTAAAGTGAAAAAATCATCCATAACATAAACAAGCTAAAAAAGGCTTAAACTTTTTCTAGAAAGTGCTTTAAGAACATGTTAATAAAACACTAAAAAAATGTAAAAGGTTTTGAGGACAAAAAAAACACCTATAGAATGCCACCTTGAAGGAGTGTTTTTTGAAGTGATTTCTGATTGAAAAATTTGCTGTTTTTCACTGCCTCAAAATAAACTCTATGTGCAGATACCCATAGGGCTGGGGCTTTACAGTGATTGCGGTATAAATCCTATCACAATGTGGATTGAAATATAGGGAAAAAAATGTAGTTCGTGCTTCTAATTTCAGAGTTATCTTCTAATCTCTAGAACTTGAAAATACTGATGTCCCAAAAGTCATGGTAATAGGGTTTTTAGAACAGGTGAATGGTGCTGTTTGCCCAACATTGATAGATTGGAGCACTACTAAATAATTAGGATTTTGGGCAAAAGGGTATTAAGGTACTGTCACACTTAGCGATGTACCAGCGATCCCGACCAGCGATATGACGCGGTCAGGATCGCTGGTACATCGCTAAGTGGTCACTAGTGAGCTGCCACACAGGCAGATCTCACTAGCGACATCGCTGGGGTCGGGGGTCGCTACTTACCTGTCACACCAGGCGATCCTGCGTCCTCCCGCCCGGCTCCACGCGTCGCTCGTCCTCACAGCAGGAAGCGCCACAGGAAGCTGACGACGAGAAACAGTCCTGAACGTTCTCGCGCGATCAGCGATAACCAGCGGGGGAGCCGGTCGTAGGTAAGTATCAGACACAGAGATATCGCTAGCAAAATCGCTATAACGTCACTAGTTATAGCGATATTGCTAGCGATATCTCTTAGTGTGACATGCCCTTAAGTCTTCATATACATATCTGCTAGAATACCTTACGTAGTTGTTCCTTTCTGTGGAAAAATTCATAGCATACTTCTCAGTTACGTCATGACTTTATATTGGTTGAAAGGGGTCACCATATTTGCCTGTATGATGTAACTGCATGGATTGCACCACTGAAGTTCTCAAAAGGGTTGGACAGAACTTTATATCAAATATAATGATGATGACTGCACAGTGCCTGTCACACAGTTTTAATGTAGGAAAGTTCAGCCCCCCTGACTGTTTATGTATAATCTTTTACTTCATATAGGAATTGGATAGGCACTAGCGGGTCACGTGATGCTGTACTAATGCAGCATGAGGAATAACATTCAGAATGGAAGCTAGGAATGAAGGCTCATGATGGAGGGTAGAAAAAGGAGGCTGGAAGAGTAACCATCATTTTAATTTTATTTACTTATTCAAATCTCCTGGATTGATATTTTACTTTCGAATCATGGGCTTAACTTGTAAAATCTGTATCCAGTGAAGACATTTCCCATTGCTGAGAAAGGAGATGATAGTTGGTGCTTTTAAAAATTTATGGAGGGAGGAGCAAGAAGCAGACACAGATATTCTAGGGAGGAGCTAGAGGCAGACACAGAAATTCTAGGGAGGAGCTAGAGGCAGACAGACGTTCTGGGGAGGAGCTAGAGGCAGACACAGACATTCTGGGGAGGAGCTAGAGGCAGACACAGGCATTCTAGGGAGGAGCTAGAGGCAGACACAGACATTCTAGGGAGGAGCTGGAGGCAGACACAGGCATTCTAGGGAGGAGCTAGAGGCAGACACAGATATTGTAGGGAGGAGCTAGAGGCAGACAGACGTTCTGGGGAGGAGCTAGAGGCAGACACAGACATTCTGGGGAGGAGCTAGAGGTAGACAGACGTTCTGGGGAGGAGCTAGAGGCAGACACAGGCATTCTAGGGAGGAGCTAGAGGCAGACACAGACATTCTAGGGAGGAGCTGGAGGCAGACACAGGCATTCTAGGGAGGAGCTAGTGGCAGACACAGATATTCTAGGGAGGAGCTAGAGGCAGACAGATGTTCTGGGGAGGAGCTAGAGGCAGACACAGACATTCTGGGGAGGAGCTAGAGGCAGACAGACGTTCTGGGGAGGAGCTAGAGGCAGACACAGACGTTCTGGGGAGGAGCTAGAGGCAGACACAGGCATTCTAGGGAGGAGCTAGAGGCAGACACAGACATTCTTGGGAGGAGCTGGAGGCAGACACAGGCATTCTAGGGAGGAGCTAGAGGCAGACACAGATATTCTAGGGAGGAGCTAGAGGCAGACAGATGTTCTGGGGAGGAGCTAGAGGCAGACACAGACATTCTGGGGAGGAGCTAGAGGCAGACAGACATTCTGGGGGGGAGCTAGAGGCAGACACAGATGTTCTGGGGAGGAGCTAGAGGCAGACACAGACATTCTGGGGAGGAGATAGAGGCAGACACAGATGTTCTGGGGAGGAGCTAGAGGCAGACACAGACATTCTGGGGAGGAGCTAGAGGCAGACACAGGCATTCTAGGGAGGAGCTAGAGGCAGACACAGGCATTCTAGGGAGGAGCTGGAGGCAGACACAGACATTCTAAGGAGGAGCTGGAGGCAGACACAGGCATTCTTTTTCAAGTTCTCTTGCAACAACAGTTACACTTCGCCATAGAACTTTTATCAGCACCAACTGTCCTTTTCCTATTTCAGTAATGGGGAAATCAGCATTTGCTGAATACAGGTTTTACCCATGAATTGGGAACTTTCAGGAATCAATGATGAGTCCATTTGGATGATTGGATTTGTCCATGGATGAATTATCTTAAAATCTAAAACCAATTCAGCGTAAGTAATGGGATTTTTAATTCAGCACCCTTAAAATACCCTAAATCCATTCAAAAAACTTTGGCACCTGAAAAACAAAATTTGTAGACTTACCTAAGAAAAGGCCAAAAAATTCTGATCAGTGGAGGGTCAAAGCATCATGGTCAACAATTAGCAGAATGAGGGAACGGGGAATTAGTCCCCGGCGTAGCTTGCACTGCAGTGTGTCTGAGTAACAATGCAGAGTACAGTAGGCAGCCACTTTACTTTACCTTTGCACCGCTACCAATCAGATGGACTGGAAACTCCTTTCAACATAGCAATTCTTCAAACCCTAGACAAATGATTGGTGATTGGAAAAATCATTAAGAGCGCCTAATGGATATTTGTATTGGGATACAGGGCATGACTGCAGAGTTTGTACCTGGACTAGACTCACTTTGTAAACACCTTCCTGACTAGTCCTGGTTCACTAGCATGCAGCGAGTTGATCTATATATGTTCATTTTTCTCAAGGATATGCAGTAATAAAAACATTGTTAGTGTAAAGGACTAACTAAAATTTCCTGGATGCAGTCTTAAAGCATTTGGGGACCTGACAGTTTTCCTTTAAGACATCAACATTTAGTTGCAACTTTTCCAAAAAACTGGACTGGATCAAATTTGCCATTTTAGTATTTCCTATCTTCTAACAGTATTGGATACAATAATCTTTATCTCTTAAATATTACAGATGTAGGCCAGATGATGCCATATGTGAGTTGTTTTCTGGGTTACGCTGGCTACATAGTGACCTGTAGTAATGAGAGCTGTTACTGCACCGGGCCTTGCTTCAATCACCCAGCCTACTGCCATTATAATGGAGAATGCTTCAATGCACAAAATGGCTCCATATGTCAGTAAGTATATGTTAATGTTTCTGTTATAGGGGTTTTCCAAAAATGAAGTCTCCCCCCCAAAATGCTTTCACTGGGTGACAATAACAAACTGAACCTTACTTTCGCTCCTCAGCTTCAGTGTCAGCTCTTCTCCGCAGCCTCTGGTGATTGTCTACTGGCCACAGCTGTGACATCTTGACTCCTGCGGCAGTCAGTCACTATCAATATACATAGCATGAGCCAATGAGCCCGGTGATTGGCTGCAGTGGTGAAGAGCCGATGTTGGAGCATAATGAAAGGGGTTGTCCAGTCTTAAGGTACAATTCTGTGAATACTCACATTGCGCACACTGCGAGCTGTGGTGTAATGTGACCATGAGTATGCGATTTGCATATTTCCAGCCACATTCCAACTAGAGGTGTCCAACCTCCCTCAATACACTTGCATAGACATAGAGCGAGGGCACTCACGTCTAGTTGGCACCTGACTATGTGTACTTGTGGACACGCAACAGCCGTCACTGGAAAATACAATGGGCAGTGTGTGCGATGTCAGGATTCTCAAGTCTGCAGTCACATAGAGTGACTGCAGACTTGTAGGTTAAGGCTGGAACAACCCCTTTAATTTTCATTTAGTGTTTACAACGGTAGCCCCCTAAAGGGGTATTCTGATAAACATCTCACTATTAATGTGGTTCCTTCCAATCATTTAAGTCCTTCATCAGAATGTCCCTCAGCGGTCAAGATACAGTCACTGGTTGTTACTAATACTTATCGATCAGATCTAATCAATTTCTCAAAAATCCACATGAATCAATTGTAGCAATGGGCACCATAGTTGTAAAATCATTCTCACCATAGAGTAAAGGATCATAAGTCCTGATCTCACTGGTAGGAAGATGCCTAATTATAAAGAAAGACAAAAGTAATAGGTAATGTAGCAGATAATGTAGATGTTGCATTGAAACTATCCTTTGCTCTAGGTGCTACAAGTCTAATTTCTACCAGTTCCAAGGAGAGCAATGTGAGCTGTACGTGCGAACATCTGGATTTTACGGGCTAATATTTGGACTGATTGGCGGAATCATCCTGCTTCTCATTGTTCTGATTTTTGCAGTGTATGTCCTGAGGAAGAAAAGGATGTTCAGGTTTGTCTATTGTGGTAAAATTATTTGAGTGGTGTGTAGTTCTAATGATGACTCATGCAGGGAAAACAGACCTCATGTTTCTACACAGAGGGCAAATTCAGAAATTGAAAGTACACAGAGTTATAAAATATGATTACTTTAATATATTAGAGGATAAAAACTTTGATGAGAGGAGTGCTTCTTTAAAGTTCCTTTCTGTTCTTAACCCCTTAATGTACAATGATGGACACAGTCCTTCACTGGATGGATCCACCTGCGCCTATTAACTAGTTAAATGCCGCTGTCAAACGCTGACAGCGGCATTTAACCAGAGCTTCCAGCCGCGCGGTTGGAAATGCTCACATCGCTGACCCCCATCACGTAATCGGGGGTCAGCGATGTGTTGGCATAACAACCATAGGTCTCCTGGAGACCTCTATGGTTGTTGATGCCTGATTGCTATGAGCGCCACCCGGTGGTCGGCGCTCATAGCATTGCTGTATTTCTTCTACATATAGGCGATCTGAGCATAGCCTCTATGTAGCTGAGCCAATCAAGTTGTGGCAGCTTCTAGCCTCCTATGGAGGCTATTGAAGCATGCCAAAAGTAAAAAAAAAAAGTTTTCAAAAATATAAAAAAAATAAAAGTTCAAATCACCCCCCTTTCGCCCCATTCAAAATAAAACAATAAAAACATAAAACATACACATATTTGGTATCACTGCGTTCAGAATCGCCCTATCAATAAAAAAAGGATTAACCTGATCGCTAAATGGCGTAGCGAGAAAAAAAATAAAGAAAAACAGAATTACTTTTTTTGGTCACTGGGACATTGCATTAAAATGCAATAACGGTCAATCAAAAGAACGTATCTGCAAAAATGTGGTATCACTAAAAACGTCAGATCGGTGCGCAAAAAATAAGCCCTCACCCAACCCAAGATCACGAAAAATGAAGACGCTACTGGTCTCGAAAGATGGCGCATTTTTTATTTTTTTTACAAACTTTGGATTTTTTTTTCACCACTTAGATAAAAAAGAACCTAGATATGTCTGGTGTCTGTGAACTCGTAATGACCTGGAGAATCATAATGACAGGTCACTTTTAGCATTTAGTGAACCTAGCAGAAAAGCCAAGCAAAAAGCAAGTGTAGGATTTCACTTTTTTTGCAATTTCACCGCACTTGGCATTTTTTCCAGTTTTGTAGTACACGACAAGGTAAAACCAATGGTGTCGTTCAAAAGTACAATTCGTCCCGCAAAAGACAAGCCCACACATGGCCATATTGATGGAAAAATAAAAAAGTTATGGCTCTGGGAAGAAGGGTAGGGAAAAATGAAAATGCAAGACCAAAAATACCCCTGGTCGTTAAGGGGTTAAGAATGGAGTAATTTTTATTTTATTGTTTATGGGAGAGAGAACATGTTGCCCAACATGACCACCAGTGTTTGTAGGCCCTTTTCTATTGAGCTTGTAAGCACTGCACTGATCGCTGAAGCACAGTCTTAGGCTGGTTTCATACTTGCGTTGCGTAGCGCTACGGATGGCAGCCTACTTCCTCCTTTCTTTCTCCGTTAAGCCCTGCCCACTGCCGTACCTCTTCCTTCATCTCGGCCTATGTCTGCATGCGTCCTGTGTACCTTATCTTTAACATTGGTTACGCAGGCCATGTGGATGTATGCTGAAGCAGTCCTTACTATTACTTTATTTTCCTGTTAATCCTCTGTTGAGTTGTCATCCTTACCTGTTTTCCTAATAACAAGTCTGTAAAGGGCAAATAAAAAGACAGCAAAAGGCAAAAACCTACAAAAACACAAAGGAGAGCACCTGTGTATGCATCTGTTATACTTGTGTAAAGTGCATTGAGGCAATATATAATGGAAAATAACAGTGTGTGTATGGATACTAAATACATCAACGGCTTAGGATCAGATGATACAATCTCAAAGAATTATGGTATCTTTTTTCCTCTTATTCTTTAGTTTATTCAAAGAGAGACGTGACTCAAGAATGTGGTTTACATATGACGAAGAGAGAACCTATTTCCAGCATACGGGTAAGTAGGAATATTCAGAATATTTTCTGCTGGATGATCCAAAACAGGCAAACTGACAAGCACAAATATTGTAATCACCCAGACACATCATACAGTATATACTGTATACCATATAGGCCAATGCCAAAGCAGTTATTCAGGATTGTTGTGGCTGATAAAAAAAGACTACATTTCAAAGAATGGTAAAGGACTATGAGATCAGTTTTGGGTGCATTGTTACTTTAATAGAATACTAATCTACTGGCAATATCACTTACTTTTCATTGCGCCATAGTATCGGACTGCTGCACTTTGGGAGCTTCTTGGAAAGTCATTCTTAGAGCCTTTTCTATACAGTTCTGATTCATGATTACGTTGGCTGTCCTGACATGTCAGTTATATATAATATCTCCATTAGGAAGTATGCAGAATGCTTGAATCACTTTAAGGGGTTGTCCAGTAACATCAGCTATGATAGGTCATATACAGTATTTGAGACCGGTGGGGTTCCTAAATCTGGCACCTCTATCAATTAGTCATTATTTACTCCACCGACGGCCCACATGACAACTCCTATTCGAAACGAACTGAAGCAAATAACAGCTTATTGGTAGGAGAGCCGGATGTTTGACCCCTGCTGATTTGATATTGATGACCTATCTTAAGGATGAGTCATCTATGTGATGATACTGGACTGTCCCTTTAATAAAAAGAAAGGGGATGGTAGTGGGGGCAATACAGACTCCAACCCAGGAATACAATCCTCAGGATTTTTAACTGCTTGGAAATGGGGTTTGGAGCATGTCTGGTTTCTCATTAAGTGAAAAGTCCCTTTTCTGTTATTTTATGAATGATTTGTGATGCGCATGTTCTCTACACTTTTACTGGTGGTATATTGTCATCACACCAAGTATCTGGTATACATGTGGCAAAAATTGAGTTGCTGTGGATGTTATGAATAAGGTGATACTAGCTGTGGATTTGTGGAATTATATATATAAAGTGATACTAGATATTGGGTGAAGAGGTAATGTACTATTAACCCCTTCCACTCTCAAAAGGCACACATTGGGGGTGATATCTGTAGTGATGGCGCTATGCGATTTTGAGACAGTACTAACTATATTTATACATTCCCTTTTTCCATCTTCATTTGTTGCTTCTTGGAGCCATTACCTGTACTCCCAATAAAAATCTAATTCTAGAGCCTCTTCCCTTAGATAATTGCATTGTGATGTTCCTCCTGGAAATGTATGAGTACATTTACAATCAGGTATAACTATTGTCAAGAGGGTGTGTCCCTACATTAGAAGAAACTTTAAAAGTCATCATTGCTGATGAACCAATGAGAACATAATCCTCTGAATCACACGCTTATGCCTTCGCATTGCAGAAGAGCAGAAAACCATAAATTGATTCCTCCTAACATATTGTACTTCTACCTTTCCTTCTCTTGTTCTAGATATGGATGCTTTTGCCAGAGCGAATTTTCCCAACTTATCAACTAAATCTGGAAAATACGATCTTGAAACAAATTCATCAGCGTCTTCAGGCAGTGACCTCTCGGCAGGATCGTTTCGGCCCAGTTTGGACAAAGTTGACACTTCACAAACAGTAAAGAAAAAGTCTTTTTTTAACTAATTATAACTTAAATGTCAGTAGGTTCATTCATCTTAAACCCGCTTTATGGGCATGCAGGTCATAGGAAGGTGTATAAAATGATACCTTGATATCGGTGATCCAATATCTTATTCCAAAGAAATTAACACTTCTATTATATGTAAATGAGCTCTTACAATCTATGGGTGGGGCATAGGTCTCCCTAAGAATCTGCCTCAGGAGATTATTTAAAATGAAAAGGGGCTTTACCAGTGTGAGATATGTAATGGCTGACACTTTTCTCGCATAGTCACACACAGCTCGCAAGTGATATCAAAACTAATACAGTACAGTAGTAGTGAACTTTGTCTCATTACAAACACATTTTCAGCAGCAGTTGTCCTCTCATAGTGCTTGAGCTTGCATCTCACAGGCAGTCAGTGTGGGGAAAGGGGAAGTACTGCAGAGCTGACAGCACTGCAAAGGTATTTGCAATGAGACATGGTTCAACTCTGCTGTACTGTGTTGGTTATAACTTGGCACGCCTCTGCATCAGAACTGACAGAACATCGAGAGGGCAATTGCTGCTGCAAATGTGTTTGGAATGAGACAAAACTACTTTTCCAATATTGGTATAAGGAGAGTAATACATGACTGCAGATATGACTACACACAGAGCTATTTTATGGTCTCTAACCATTGTGTAACCAAGTTATGACTAAAAACTATAAGAAAAAACTGTAGAATACTTTCAATGAACTCTACAAGTAAAGCAACTTTATTTTTTATTTTTTATTTTGAGCGCAATTTAAGATTTGAAAAAAATTATTATAAACTTATTTTCACACAGTTCAAAATTCAGAGACCAGAAATGGTGGCAGCCACTAAAGAACAAATGTGATCGTAAGACATCCCTGAGGATCAGCACCGACACTGAGGATCGGCACTGACACTGAGGATCGGCACTGCTCTATGTTGTCTTCAACATAATCTAATTTACTTCTATGAATGTAATTTAAAAAAAGAAGAGAAACGGTTAGCCGACAAATGTCGTCTTTTCTGATATTTTATGGCATTGCACACTTTGCACATTATTTGTCCTGGATTCTTATATGTTCTTTAGTATAAACAATATTTTTAGATTTTTTATGTTAGTAGAGTAATATATAAACCATTAAAAAAAACTAAACGTATTCTTAATGAACTCAATGTGCTGCTTACTGGAGGTAATGAAGTACAGACTTGTACGCTTTTTGCACTTATAAAATATATTTTGTATTAATTAACAAAAATGATGTATAGTTGTACATTATTACTATGCTGAATTTGTTTAAGCCTATTTACAGTTGAACTATATTTTAATACTAAATGATGAGCAACATGCAAAAAATATAAAAATAAAAAATTAAATCTAAAAATTATTTGTTGTTTTTGACTCTAATCGGGAACACACTTATGAGTGTTTACAGTGCATGGTGTGTACAGCATAGTGGTTATTAACAAAAGGGGGAGGGACCGCATTTTGAAATCCCTCACTAATAAGTCATGCAATTTTACTTTTATTTTTATATATTAAAATTGCTGTGTGATATTACTAAAACATTGCGCCTTTTCTGTTCAATCTCATATTGTAAGGTATACACCTATATTTGATATGAGTGACACCCGAGAAGTCACCAACTTTCTGACAGAAGGAAAATCACACTGTAGCACAAGTCCTCCCGACATGTTTCACTGCATATGCGGCTACATCAGGGAATGGGACACTGGCATACACCTGATGAAGGCTCCAAACAGCCGAAATGCGTTGTGTATATGGTCTTTATTTGTTTCATATCAGTGTGAAAAAAAATGTTTACCATTCAAATCTTACATCAATTGCTAAACTTGATGTTATCTATGCTATCATTTGTCCTTGTAATAATGACTATGTTGGTCAGACTTCACAGGAGCTTAGGAGACAGATCCAAAAGCATCTATTAGCTATCTTGTTGCAACTGGCAAGTGGGAAGATAAAACACTGATCTGTCTCTGCGCACGTCCTCGCTCATCACCAGGGCACACTCAACAACATACGGATAATTGTATTACAAAGATTCTGCACCAGCATTCCTGTTGTAAAATATACTATCTGTTATTTTCATTATTTTTGTGCGGTATACTTACCTATTTTACACTGATACTTTGGGAGTATAACATTGCCATTTTCTTTCTCTTTATATAGGGTCCAATTGGGATTGGTTGCTGTAATGCAAAATGTCTGTAAGATCTGTATGTTAAAGTAAAGTATGATGTTTCTAGAACCTTCTAGAAATCCCCCATTGCTACAAACTGAGGAGACGACCCTGTCATGTAGCTGCAACCCCCCCTCCTTATCACCTCTTTGCTTGCTGGTAACATGAAACCGTCCATTTCCTCTCACACCCCCTTGCAAGGAAAAGCATTGCTTTGTTCTGAAACCATGAAGCTTGATACTGGTATAGGAAATATTAAAAGAAGCCTAGCGCGCACTTCGCTTGTGACAGAGGTATGAAACTCACATTTCTGCAAAGGGCATGAAGCCAGCTTTCTAAACCCCCAAGTTTCACGATTCTCGGACGTCCAGAAATTGAGATATGGATTGCTCCCAAATGGAGTGTCCTATCTAGTGCATTCTTGATGTTTTCTTGTTGGGTTCGTTACACTGGGAAACATGATACCCATTGTAAACTGTTAGAGCAAGATTAGCTTGCTGTATTTTGTCACGTGGTGTCGGTAGTGGGATAACTAAGATAAGCCCCCACTGTACCTGTGATAGCCGTGTGCCGGCAGTGCGTCACGTCCCTCCGTCCGCTGACAAACCCGTGTCGGTGGGATCGAGACAAATTGGTGGCACAGGGTCCGCTGTCCATCGCAATTTGGGCGACAGCGGTCGCCCGTTCGTCACAATTTGGTGGCAGCGGTGGGATGTTCCTCACAGTTGCACTGGAGTAATATTATTGTTTCTCTGTCATATAATCCACAGGGTATTTTTCTACACCAACACCTTGTGACAATCGCTTCGTATTGTTTATATGTGGTATAATTATAGGTCGCTGATTGCACTGGATTATCTGTAGTTTTTTACATTCTTGCAACTCATTGGGTATTTGTGGAATTATGCCACTCATGACCACCTTACTAATGACCGTATGCCACTCATGCGCACCTTACTAATGAGCGTATGCCACTCACATACACCTTACTAATGACCGTATGCCACTCATGCGCACCTTGCTAAAGAGCATACGCCACTCACGCACACCTTACTAATGAGTGTATGCCACTCATGCACACCTTACTAATGAGCGTATGCCACTCATGTACACCTTACTAGTGAGCATATGTCACACGCGCACACCTTACTAATGAGCGCATGCCACTCACATACACCTTACTAGTGAGCGTATGCCACTCACATACACCTTACTAATGAGCGTATGCCACTCATGCACACCTTACTAGTGAGCGTATGCCACTCACGTACATCTTACTAATGAGCATATGCCACTCATGCACATCTTACTAGTGAGCATATGCCACTCACGTACACTTTACTAATGAGCGTATGCCACTCACGTACACCTTACTAATGAGCGTATGCCACTCATGCACATCTTACTAGTGAGCATATGCCACTCACGTACACTTTACTAATGAGCGTATGCCACTCACGTACACCTTACTAATGAGCATATGCCACTCATGCACATCTTACTAGTGAGCATATGCCACTCACGTACACTTTACTAATGAGCGTATGCCACTCACGTACACCTTACTAATGAGCGTATGCCACTCACGTACACCTTACTAATGAGCGTATGCCACTCACGTACACCTTACTAATGAGCTTATGTCACTCGTGCACACCTTACTAGTGAGCGTATGCCACTCTCGTACACCTTACTAATGAGCGTATGCCACTTACGTACACCTTACTAATAACCATATGCCACTCACGCACACCTTACTAATGAGCGTATGCCACTCACGTACACCTTACTAATGAGCGTATGCCACTCACGCACACCTTACTAATGAGCGTATGCCATTCACGTCCACCTTATTAGTGAGCACATGCCACTCACATACACCTTACTAGTGAGCGTATGCCACTCACATACACCTTACTATTGAGTGTATGCCACTCACATACACCTTACTAGTGAGCGTATGCCACTCACATACACCTTACTATTGAGCGTATGCCACTCACGCACACCTTACTAGTGAGCGTATGCCACTCACGTACACCTTACTAATGAGCGTATGCCACTCACGTACACCTTATTAGTGAGCGCATGCCACTCACGTACACCTTACTAATGAGCGTATGCCACTCACATACACCTTACTAGTGAGCGTATGCCACTCACGCACACCTTACTAGTGAGCGTATGCCACTCACATACACCTTACTACTGAGCGTATGCCACTCACGCACACCTTACTAGTGAGCATATGCCACTCACGTACACCTCAATAATGAGCGTATGCCACTCACGTACACCTTATTAGTGAGCGCATGCGCTTCAACGGGTCCAACTGAAGCATCGAGTACGCGAAATGGCCATCATCCGTCTTTGTTCCTCGTATGCCTGTACACACCAGCCCCTTTTGAGCACCTTGTCTAAACCCAAGATGGTACAATATAGGACAATGATTTCACAGCAATCCGGTGAGTGATGCATCTTTGCATTTGTTTCTAGTTTTGAGCATTCATATGTTATTCATGAGTAAGACTGCTTAGTGCAGTAGAAATGCATCAACTAGGTCATGTCGACCATGTACATTTTTCTTTTGTATGCGCTATAATTTTTTTTTAAAAAAGAAAAAGAAAAGGAAAATCCAGTCCTGTTGAGCCGGACTCCAATTTTTTCTATTATCCTTGATGTGAGGCCAGGGCGAGGCCAGTGTCTGAGCCCCAGGTGGATGAGCATAGAGCAACTGGGTGATCTGGAATTAATATTTCATAATGGTATCCTGTATGGTCATCTCTCTACCTCTATTATTTTCCTTGCAAATACTTTATTTTCTTATCATCAGAGGTTCTCACTCATGAGTTTATTACATTGTGCAATATTTTGTCTGTGGCTTTTGCAACAATGGTTGGCCGGGCTGCGCATGCATGTCTCGCATCATCAAGACTAGAGTTGTCCCATGTCTGTATTCAGGTTTTAACCTCAAATCCCAGGGGGCTACATATGGCTTTTCCTTCCCTATGGACGCCGGAACATTGCACCTTTTTCGTCTTTAATTATTATTATTTATAATTTATCTCTATTGCTGTCTCGCGCATGTGCATATGTGGACTGGTTGGGAAGCCTGTCCTTTAATAACTTGATTGCGGCACAGCACATATATCCCCCTTACATGAATTTTCCCCTCACTTGATGTGAGAACTGTTGTCTCGCTCGTTTGCATGGTGGCAGGGATCTTGCCCTCAAGTGACTGCACGGCACTGTTGAGCCTGCGCTTAGTGAGTTGCTGGATATCCTCCTTCCATAGTTTGAGACATGCAGGTTCCTGCCAAGCACAGTAACCACCAGTACTGGATGACTTAATTATATTTTTAATTTATATAATACTAGCTGAAGAGCCCGGCGTTGCCTGGGCATAGTAACCAACTGTGGTTAGGTATAACAAATTATAATGATTATATTGCACATAAAAACATTTCACATCATATCTTCAACACTACAGATTAGCAACACAAATTAACTAAACGATTATCCAAGTATTGATAGTATTTTATTTTCAACTCATTCAAGATTTTTGGTTTTTCCTTTCGGTGCAAAGATGAACAGATTTTTGGCAGTTCCAACTCTTGAACAGACCACGTAAAGTTGACCATGAGAAAAGCATGGAGATTGCAAATCGATCCCTACTACTTTCAAGGACTGTCCCTGAGCATTGTTAATGGACATTGCAAATAGCAGTTGAACTGGAAGCTGGAGGCGTTTAAAATCAAAAAACAAGTCAGATGGAATGAGTGGAATTCTTGGAATGAAAATATCCTCTCCTTTGGCACACCCTGTTTCTCAGCTGTGTATCTAACCCTATCCTGTGTGATAATGTCTGCTGAGCTGTGTACCTAATCCTCTCCTGTGTGATACTTTCTGCTGAGCTGTGTATCTAATCCTATCATGTGTTACTGACTGCTCAGCCGTGTATCTAATCCTATCCTGTGTGATACTGACTGCTGAGCAGTGTATCTAATCCTATCCTGTGTGATACCGTCTGCTGAGCCGTGTATCTAACCCTATCCTGTGTGATACTGACTGCTGAGCCGTGTACCTAATCCTATCATGTGTGTTACTGACTGCTCAGCCGTGTAGCTAATCCTATCCTGTATGATACTGACTGCTGAGCCGTGTATCTAAACCTATCCTGTGTGATACTGACTGCAGAGCCATGTATCTAATCCTATTC
This sequence comes from Dendrobates tinctorius, assembly GCF_039654945.1. Taxonomy (NCBI): domain Eukaryota; kingdom Metazoa; phylum Chordata; class Amphibia; order Anura; family Dendrobatidae; genus Dendrobates; species Dendrobates tinctorius. The sequence continues at coordinate 71,317,801 of NW_027361754.1, forward strand.
TGTGTGATACTGACTGCTGAGCTGTGTATTTAATCCTACTGAGCCATGTATCTAATACTAATCTGTATGATACTGTGTATCTAATCCTATCCTGTGTGATACTGTCTGCTGAGCCGTGTATCTATTCCTATCCTGTGTGATACTGACTGCTGAGCTGTGTATTTAATCCTATCCTGTGTTATACTGACTGCTGAGCTGTGTATCTAATCCTCTCCTGTGTGATACTGACTGCTGAGCCATGTATCTAATCCTATCCTGTGTGATACTGACTGCTGAGCAGTGTATATAATCCTATCCTGTGCGATACCGTCTGCTGAGCCGTGTATCTAACCCTATCCTGTGTGATACTGACTGCTGAGCCGTATTCCTAATCCTATCATGTGTGTTACTAACTGCTGAGCCATGTATCTAATCCTATCCTGTGTGATACTGACTGCTGAGCCGTGTATCTAATCCTATTCTGTGTGATACTGTGTGCTGAGCCGTGTATCTAATCCTATCCTGTGTGATACTGACTGCTGAGCTGTGTATCTAATCCTATCCTGTGTGATACTGACTGCTGAGCCATGTATCTAATCCTATCCTGTGTGATACTGGGCTCCCCCTGCAGTCTTTGTCAGAGGGTGGTCTGTGTTGGTACGGTAATAAATTGTGTTATTTCCAACATTTCACAAGGATGATAACACCATAGAAATTATAAGAATAATAGGCCAAATTGTTTGGTGAATTGGAACGCGCGGGGTTAAAATTTCGCCTCACAACATAGCCTATGACACTCTCGGGGTCCAGACGTGTGACTGTGCAAAATTTTGTGGCTGTAGCTGCGACGGTGCAGATGCCAATCCCGGACATACACACATACATACATACAAACATACACACACACATTCATCTTTATATATTAGATTTTACATGGTCAAACAGACAGTAAGGGTGTGTGCATACGCTGCGGATTCTGCTGCGGATTGATCCGCGCAGATTTTGCAACATCCGCAGGTAAATCCGCAGGTCAAAAGACCTGCAGTTTATCTGCGGATTAGCCTGCGGTTTTGCCCTGCGGTTTATCACCTCTACAATGGAGGAGATGGTAAACCACTGCAGAAAGAATTCACATGTCATTTTTTGCTGCGGAATCCGCAGAAAGAATTGACATGTCATTTCTTTCTGCAGATTGCAAATCCGCGCGGAAAATTCCGCAGCGTCTACACAGTGGTTTTCAATTCCCATAGGCTATAAAGGTACTGTACAATGCAGCTAATTCTGCTGTGGATCCGCAGGACCAAAACCGCTGCGGATCCGCAGCAGAATCCGCAGCGTGTGCACATAGCCTAAGACCTGATACTCTTGTCCAGGTGTATGCACAACAAATAAGGCAAGGGATCTGCGAAACCTATGCCAATAGGGATACAAAAATCAATAAATGAAAATTGCAATGTGTGCTGTGGTCCCACCTCTATGTCTCTGAAAATAAAAGTAAAGTATACTGGTTAGTAAATGTCCAAGTTACTAGCTTGGTAGTCTGGAGTTCAAATTGTCCAAAAAGTGAGTGAATGCATCCGTACTGCAGAGTATCTCAGCACACTCAATGACAATCCTTTCGTGGGCTGCTGGTATTCGTGCAAATGGTCCAGAATAGATAGTGCGATTGGAGTAAAATGTATCCGATATTACCTGTGGATTTCAGTGTAGTTTGGAAAACTGTCCATGGAACTTAAAAATTAGTACTATAGCTCCAAGTATCTGGGCGGCATTCCAGATGACAGCATAGTGAGAAAACTGCTCCCGTGATTCGTGACGTCACCAAACTACAGAAGGTTCAAAGAACAAAAGGAAGAAGAAGGATTCTACGGATTTTCTTTTGTTCTTTGAACCTTCTGTAGTTTGCTGACATGATGAATCACGGTGCAGTTTTCTCGGCAACTTTCAGTTTGTTAAGGTGCTGCCAGCTGGAGCGCCACTCAGATACTTGCAGCTATAGGACTAATTTTTAGGTTCCACACTGAACTGACAGTTTTCAACAGGGAGTATTTGAACTCCAGACTACCAAGTTAGTAAGTGGGACATTTACTAACCAGTATACTCCGCTTTTATTTTCAGAATTAGAGAAGTGGGATCACAGCGCACATTGTAATTTTAATTTTTTGCCCTTTACATGGTGTTCCTCACAATTCCCCTGATGAAGCAAAAACATGCGAGTGGAGTTTGTCCATTTGATTTTTGGGCTATGCCTTCTCTTATTGTTATGGCATTATATAGGATTGCTTTTCAAATAACTATTTGCTGTCTACTAGGTCTGTATGGGTGTTGTCTGGCCACATTTGATGTGTATTTTCGCATTTGCTCTCTACCACTATACAAAGTGGGTTTCAGTGAATTTAAACATTTCAAAAGTTTTTATTGGTCTTGTATTGTATTTGTTCAATAAATGTATTTAGGTGTCCTCGTTGCTATTGTATTGCTCTCCTCTTGTCCATCACTTCTAATCTGACGCTACAGGTCCTCTCCCGAATGTCCACTTCCTGATACAGTGATGACACAGAGATAAGTGACTGCTGCAGTCAATCATTGGCTAGTGACTGTCTACAGCTTGTGAATACAACATTGGCCACTCTGCTCTGTGCTACCTGCCAAAAATGTAAAAGATCAAACATATTGGTGTCCAGTAAAGGGCTTTGCTTCAATGATAGTTCTCATTCAATGGAAGTCTTCAAACAGAGGCTGGACAGACATCTGTCTGAGATGGTTTAGTGAATCCTGCATTGAGCAGGGGGTTGGACACGGTGACCCTGAAGGTCCCTTCCAACTCTAACCTTCTAGGATTCTATAACTTAACCGCCTCTGATTTTTAACTAGAGTTAAGGTCCCGTTACATTTAGCGATGCACCAGCGATCCCGACAACGATACGACCCGGTCAGGATTGCTGGTGCATCGCTAAATGGTCGCTAGTGAGCTGCCAAACAGGCAGATCTCACCAGCGATGCAGCAGCAGTCGGCGGTCGTCACTTACCTGTCACACGCAGCTCTGCTGACGTCTTCCGCCCGCGTCCATGCGTCGCTCGTCGGCGCCAGCAGGAAGCCGGCGATGAGAAAATGGACCATCCCGTTCTCGCGTGATCAGTAATATCCAGTGGGGAGCCGGGTCGCCGGTACGTGTCCCATATAGAGAGATCACTAGCGATATCGCTGTTGCGTCACAAAGTCAGTGACACTTTAGCGATATCGTTAGCGATCTCGCTATGTGTGAAGGGGGCTTTAGAGCCGAGCATGGTGACTATTGTTGTATTAACTTATTTTCTGAGACTCCATCCGACAGTTGGATTCTGATGGGACCATAGGCTGCGACACCCCATTGCTATAAAAACATGGCCATGCGATTGTCTACACCATTTTCTTATACTGGTGATGCCCAATTTGCGCCGGCACTTCTTCTTTGTACTTTACTACCCCCACAGCTAATTTCATAGTTGGTCTTTTCCAAGTCCCAAACTTATTGACCTAGCACCTGTGAAATTCCTTAGGGCTCAGGCACATGACTGTATTTTTGGCCTGTGTGCGATCAGACAAAATATCAACCCAGAACAGAACCGATGTTATTCTGTGACTGTGTGAACATCTTAATTTTTGTTTAGATGAAGCAAGTCCAAGGAACGAATCGCAGCATGCCAAAGTTGGATCTGACATCCTGATTGCACTCGGTGGGTCCGTGGAAATTATCAGATCGCACTTGGCTGACATCTGAGGGCAGTCCGATTTCTATGGACTTATATGAAAACTTGGCACACACAACGTGGATTCAGTGGGAGATTTAATAAAGTACAGTACATACAGTAGACGTTTCGGTCACAATGACCTTCATCAATGTACCAGAGTAATGTACTGTGGGGTGTAATGATCACCTTAATGAAGTAGTGAGTCCCTGTTGTGGACAATTAACCTGGGAGTACGTTATGCCAGGTATGGCAATAGATCACTTAAGGTATGCAGTGTAGGGTAAAAGGACGCGGTGTCCACTGCTTGTCACGTTTCCTATGGACAGGATGGAAAAGATGACATTTTTTCTCCATCTTCTCCTCATCCAATAGAATCAAATCACACTGTGATCAGAGTGAGGTTTGCATGATTGACCTGTTTCTATTGGATGAGAGAATATACGCTGGTGTAACCCTAACCTTAAGAGTATAGTTTATGCAGTTCTAGCCTCACAAGCAGCGTGGCAAAGACTGGAGCTCTTGGAACCCGAACAAACTCTTTCTGAAAATTACTGCACTTATAATCAATTACCATAACAGAAGGATTTATCCCCAACTGGGATTCCCTTTCCAGGGGCCAGTGTGGAAGTTGCTTCCACATCAATGTATTACACGGCCTACTATACATTTGAAAAGAAGTCTTTTTAGACCAATTTTCCCTACAGAGAACACTGAAAGCAACATGAATGGGTAATGGGTGCACAACGCGATTACACCTGATTGCTCTGGGCCTTCTGACCACAACTACCAGCTTTGACTATTTATAGGGAAAACAAGGAACTGTATATTTTCTGCTTAAGACAAAGATTTGCTCACACCTGGTTTCCATACAGTATATTGTTTTATTATGATGCGAAGCATAAACTATTTCTTCCAGATATATGTACATTCAAGAGAAATTGCAAATCTGGTCCACAGCCATCTAGCTTCCATATAGGAACTAAATATGATGTAACCAGGGAAGGAAGCATTAGAGCCATTATATACGGGGCATTCATTAACCCCTTTACCCCCCGAGGTTGGTTTGCACGTTAATGACGGTCAATTTTTACAATTCTGACCACTGTCCCTTCATGAGGTAATATCTCTGGAATGCTTCAATGGATCTTGGCGTTTCTGAGAGTGTTTTTTCGTGACATATTTTACTTCACAATAGTGGTAAAATTTCTTCAATATGACTTCTGTTTATATATGAAAAAAACAGAAATAAGGTGAAAATTTTGAATATTTTACAATTTTCAAATTTTGAATTTGTATGCCCTTAAAACAGAGAACTGTGTCACACAAAATAGTTAATAATTAACATTTTGGACATGTCTACTTTACATCAGCACAATTTTGTAAACAATTTTTTTGTTTTTAAGGAAGTTATAAGGGTTAAAAGTTGACCAGCGATTTCTCATTTTTACAACAAAATTTACAAAACCATTTTTTTAGGGACCACCTCACATTTGAAGTCACTTTGAGTGACACCATTCTAAAAGCTGCACCACTCAAGCTTATCAAAACCACAAGTTGAACCCTTCAGGTTGTTTCACAGGAGCAGAAGCAACGTGGAAGGAAAAAATGAACATTTAACATATAACTTTTTAGTCACAAAAATGATATTTATGATATAATTTTTTTATTTTCACAAGGGTAAAAGGAGAAAATGGACAGATAAAGTTGTTGTGCAATTTCTCCCGTGTATGCCGATACCCTATATGTGGGGAAAAACCACTGTTTGGGCGCACGGCAGAGCTTGGAAGGGAAGGAGCGCTGGTTGACTTTTTCAAAGCAAAATTTACTGGAATTGAGATCGGACGCCATGTCGAATTTGGAGAGCCCCTGATGTGCCTACACAGTGGAACCCCCCCACAAGTGACCCAATTTTGGAAACTAGACCCTGCAAGGAACTTATCTAGATTTGTGGTGAGCACTTTGAACCCCCAAGTGCTTCACACAAGTTTATAACGTAGAGCCGTGAAAATAAAAAATCATATTTTTTCCACAAACATGATCTTTTAGTCCCCATTTTTTTATTTTTCCAAGAGTAACAGAAGAAATTGGACCTCAAAAGTTGTTGTCAAATTTGTTCTGAGTAGGTTGATACCCCATATGTGGGGGGAACCACTGTTTGGGTGCATGGCAGAGCTCGGAATGGAAGGAGCGCCGTTTGACTTTTTCAAACCAAAATTGGCTGGAATTGAAATCAGACGTCATGTCGCGTTTGGAGAGCCCCTGATGTGCCTAAAGAGTGGAAACCCCCCCACATGTGACACCATTTTGGAAACTAAACCCCCTAAGGAACTTATCTAGATGTGTGGTGAGCACTTTGATCCCCCAAGTGTTTCAATAAAGTTTACAACGCCCAGGCGTGAAAATAATAAATCATATTTTTTCACAAACATGAACGTTTAGTCCCCAATTTTTTATTTTCCCAAAAGTAACAGGAGAAATTGGACCCAAAAAGTTGTTGTCAAATTTGTTCTGAGTACGCTGAAACCTCATATGTGGGGCGGAACCACTGTTTGGGCGCACGGCAGGGCTCGGAAGGGAAGGAGAGTCATTTGAATTTTTCAAACCAAAATTGGCTGGAATTGAGATTGGATGCCATGTCACGTTTGGAGAGCCCCTGATGTGCCTAAATAGTGGAAACCCCCCACAAGTTACCCCATTTTGGAAATTATACCCCCTAAGGAACTTATCAAGATGTGTTGTGAGCACTTTGAACCCCAAAGTGTTTCAATAAAGTTTATAATGCGTGGGTGTGAAAAAAATAAAATCCTATTTTTTCCCACAAAATTGATCTTTTAGTCCCCAATTTTTATTTTCCCAAGGGTAACAGGAAAAATTGGACCCCAATAGTTGTTGCCCAATTTGTCCTGAGTACGCTGGTACCCCATATGTGGGAGGGAACTACTGTTTGGGCTCAGAAGGGAAGCAGTGACTTCTTGGAATGCAGACTTTGATGGAATGGTCTGCGGGCATCATGTTCCGTTTGCAGAGCCCTTGATGTGCCTAAACAGTAGAAACCCCCCACAAGTGACCCCATTTTGGAAACTAGACCCCCTAAGGTACTTATCTAGATGTGTGGTTATAATTTTGATCCCCCAGGTTTTTCACTAAAGTTTATAATGCCCGGGTGTGAAAATAAAAAATTGTATTATTTTTTTCCCAACAAAAATTATCTTTTAGTCCCCAATTTTTTATATTCGCAAGGGTAACAGGAAAAATTGTACCCCAAAAATTGTTGTACAATTTGACCTAAGTATGCTGGTATCCCATATGTGGGAAAAAATACTGTATGGGCACATGTCAGGGCACGGAAGGGACGTAGTGACGTTTTGGAATGTAGACTTTGAGCCTCTGATGTGCCTAAACAGAAAAAAAGACAAGTGACATAATTTTGGAAACTAGACCCCAAAGGAACTAGATGAGCCACCTTTTTGGAAGTAATCTACTGTTTCCTGTATATCTAAGTAAGTTAGCATTGCATGGAGATGTGGTACAATTTGAAGCAATCTTTCACACACAAGCCAGGTTTTTCGGGGCAGGTGTCGCATTGATAAATGGTGTCCTTGCGCATTCCCCTTTTGTAACACACTCGGCACCTTTTTTGCACCTTACCTTTTTTTCCAGTTTGCGGGACCACCCCTGGGAAATGCTAACATGGTACGATATGAGTACCTTCAGTTCCGAAAGTACTGGGGTCCACTCCTTCATGAGTGCCAAATATCAGGGCATTAACCACTACCTCCTGGAACTGAAGGTATGACGTATCGGTGTGGCGTGACAGCAGGAATGCGTTGAGCATTGCCATTTGTACGATGTGTACGGCCAGCTTTTTGTACCACACCCTGGCCTTTCTCAAAGCACTGTACGACTGGAGGAGTTGATCGGAGAGATCAACGCCCGCCATGTTTTTGTTGTACCCCAGTACACAGTACGGTTTGCCGACCTGTGTAGAGGTACCTCGTACAATACTGAGGGCGCTGCCATCACCGCGTATGGTGGTCAAGAGAAGGAAATCCCTCTTGTCTTTGTACTTGACCACCAGTAGGTGGTTACTACATTGGGCTCTGCTGTTACCCCTTCTGAGCATCTGCCCAAGTAGCATTTTTGGGAGGCCTCTCTGATTTTTGCGGACAGTACCGCATACTGTGGTACCACGCGCAGAAAGGGATTTGAAGAGTGGGATGCTGGTATCAAAGTTATCGGTGTAGAGGTGAGAACCTTTATCCAGCAGTGGGTGCACTAAATCCCACACAATTTTCCCACTCACTCCCAGGACAGGAGGACATTCAGGGGGTTCAATCTTGGTGTCCTTTCCTTTGTAAACTCTAAACCTGTGGGTGTACCCTGAGACACTCTCACACAGTTTAATTCCGTACCTGGTCCTCTTGCTGGGCAGGTACTGACGGAATCCGAGCCTTCCCTTAAAGTGAACTAAGGACTCATCCACACAGATGTCCCTTTGGGGCACGTACACTTCAGCAAACTTTTTGTTGAAGTGTTCGATGACCAGTCGAACTTTGAACAGATGGTCAAAGTTGGGGTCATCTCGTAGGGGACACTGTACATTATATGTATAATGCAGGAATTTGCGGATGGCCTCAAAATGCTTCCGGTCCATGACCATTCGGAACACTGGAGTGTTTTATAAAATATCAACATTCAAATATTGCCGAATTTCTGGCTTCTTCAGGATCCGGCCCCAAAACTGAATCATTTCAACTGTGTCTACAGGAGAGCAGTTAGAGTATGATGAATCAGGGTTTTGAGTATGTGTGGGGAGGGGATAGTGCTTGGTGCAAAATTGTCTGAAAAGAAAAAGCTAGAATGCACAAAAAAACAGGGAGAGAAAAAATGTCTGTGAAAAGAAAAGTGTAAAACAGCAGGCACGAGCTATGATAAGTGAACTGTTTCACTTATCAAAGATCGGTGGTTGCTGGATGTGCGCACGGTGGTGGAGAAAATAAGTGTCTAAAACAGCAGGCACGAGCTCTGGAAAGTCAACTGTTTCACTTATCAAAGATCGGCGGCTGCTGGATGTGCGTACGGGGGTGGCGGAAAAGAAAAGTGTCTAAAAAAGCAGGTATGAGCTTTGATAAGTGAACTGCCTCACTTATCAAAGTTTGGCGGCTGCCGGATGTGCGCACGGGGGTAACACAAGGGGTGACGTGAAAAACAAAAATGGAAAACAGCAGACACAAGCTCTGATAAGTGAACTGTGTCACTTATGAAAGTTTGGCATCTGCTGGATGTGCGCACGGTGGGGGTTTTCCAAGGGGTGTGAAAAAAAATGAAAAATAGCAGGCAAAAGCTCTGATAAGTGAACTGCATCACTTATCAAAGTTCGGCGGCTACTGGATGTGTGCATGGAGGCGATGAAAAGGGGGTTATTGGGGGATTGGGGAGGATGAACAGAGATCGGGCAGGGATCAGGGATCAACACTTACAGTTGCAGTCTCTCTTATTTCTTCTGTCTTCTTTCTTCAGCAGTGATTTTGGTGTCACAGGCTTCTGTGGCACCACAAGTCCCAGCACAGCAGGAGATCTAGCTGTGTGACTGCACTGCAGCAATCCTTAGCTAGTGTGAGGACCTGCAGTGCAGTCACAGACAGGTAACAAGGCGGTCATGCCGCTGCTGTGACCTGTCATCGGTGGGATTGATGATCACATCGATCCCACCAATCAGAGCTGGCCCTGGTCATGCTGGTGTTGCTTGGCACCGGCCTAGGGTCAGAGCTCACAGCTCAGATCCTAGGAAGGTTACTGGCAGGTCACTGTCAGGGCACAGCGCGGTCAAACCAATTACATTGATGGCACCAATCAGCAGCTGGCCTTTCCTAGGCACCGGCCTAGGATCGGTGTTCTTAGGCTGGTTTCACACTTGCGTTTTTTTGCGCTGTATTTTAGCGCTAAAAAACGCATGCGCTTTTTTTCCCTATATTTTGCATGGGATGTGCTTATGTGCGCATACACATGCGTTTGTATGTGTTTTTACGCGCATGCGTCTTTTTGTGGTGTGCGCTCGGGCGCACAAAATGCATCCTGTTGCATTTTTTGGGCGTCCGACTTGCCTAAAAAAAAACGCATGCGCGCAATGCGTTTTTTTACAGCAAGACACCCATTGTAAGTCTATGGGTGCGCATACGTGCGCATTGGCATGCTCATGTATGCTTTTTTTGCGCATGCGTTTTTTTATTGACCATTGGTTAGACAATGGAAATTAGTGGTTTGGGTTAGAGTTAGGGTTAGTTAAGGGGGTTTAGGGTTAGGGTTAGTATGGTTTGGTTAAGGGTTAGGGTTTAGGGTTAGTTAGGGTTTAGGGTTAGAGTTTGGGTTAGGGTTAGTAGGGTTTGGTTAAGGGTTAGGGTTTGGGTTAGGGTTAGTAGGGTTTGGTTAAGGGTTAGGGTTAGGGTTAGTAGGGTTTGGTTAAGGGTTAGGGTTAGTGTGGTTTGGTTAAGGGTTAGGGTCATGGTTTGGGTTAGTGTTAATCCTAACCCTATCTTGATTTTTTTGGTGAGGCCAACTAATGTTGGAAAAAAACACAAACGCGGTAAAAACGCACTAAAAACGCATACAAACGCATAAAAACGCTGCGTTTTTTTCATTCATGCGCATAAAAATGCTTGAAAAAACGCAGCATTTGTATGCGTTTTTTCCATGCGTTTTTTTGCGGGAAAAACGCGCTGCAAAAAAAGCAAGTGTGAAAGTAGCCTTACAGCACCGATCCAGGCAGGTCACCGGTAGGGCACAGTGCGGTAACACGACAGCTGTGCCCTGCGATTGGTGCGATAGATGTGATCGTCAATCACGTCAATCTGAGAGGTTTTCGCCGATGCCTGGCATTGCCAGGCACCGGCCTAGGATCAAGTACATCAGTACTCGATCCTAGGCTGGGACCTCACTGCTTCAGCCAATCTGATTGGCTGAAACAATGAGAGAGGCTGCGATAGTCAATCTGCAACTCTGAATTGATAACGGTCATGATTTTACAGATGCTGAAGTGGTGTGAGGTTTGATAATGAACCCAGTGGAATACAGAGCAGTCACCAAGTTCCTTTACTTGAAAGGCCGCACACCAAAGGAGACATTCGATGAGATGAAAGAGGTTTATGGTGATGATTACCCATCATATGATGCAGTCAAGAACTGGCATTGTCAATTCAAATGTGGACGTACTTCGGTGCAAACATCTCCAGTTCCAGGGCAATCCCACTCTGCTATTCATGATTACACCATCCAGCAAGTGGAGGTCGCCATTTTGAAAAATCGCCGTGTAGCCATTCGCCACCTAACCCAAAATGTCAAGATTAGTGTGGGGTCCGTGGAAAAAAATCATCCAAGACCATCTTCACATGCATAAGGTATCTGATCACTGGTTTCCCTGGCTGCTCGCACCTTTCTATAAGCAGGAACGAGTTGAATGCTCTCAGGCTCTATTGATGATGTCCCATGGAAACCAGGAGGACTTTTTCAACAGGCTAATAACACAGGATGAAAGCTGGGTCCATCACTATGATCCTGACACTAAAGTCCAGTTGATGCAATGGAAGCATCATGACTCACCACCTCAAAAGAAGGCCTGTCCTCAATCCTTGACAGGCAAGGCCATGCTCACAGTATTTTGGGACCAGCACAGAGTAGTATTGATGGATTTCCTAGCAAAGGGTTCCCTGATCACTGGGGCATACTATGCTACACTGTTGCGAAAATTGCAGGAGGCCATCAAAACCAAGAGACGTGGCATCCTCACCAAAGGTCTCTGCCTTCTGCAAGACAATCTACCAGTTCACAACTCACATGTTGCCCAAATGGAAGCATGCTCCTGTGGCTTTGAAATTCTACCGCATCCCCCTTATTCAGTCAATCTCTCACCATCGGACTTCCACCTCTCTCCGACAATGAAGTTGTTTTTGAAGGGCAAGCATTTTCCAGATGATGAGACTCTGATTTCCGAAGTCACAACGTGGCTTTTGGAGCAACCTGTCAACTTCAACAAGCGAGGTGTTTACAGTTGCCGAAAGAGATGGGAGAAGTGTGTGCCCCTAGGTGGCACCTATGTAGAGAAGGACTAATAACTGTGCCAAGTCTAATTGCTTTGAGACCACAGGAAGTGTGTCAGGGGAAATCTTTAATGAACGTCCCTCGTAATGTGTGAATTAACCTTTCCTACACATCGTGTGTCCACAGCATTGGCAGACACAGTGGGCCCCTGTGCACGAACAGTATATAGGCCCTCTGCAATCCAATAGCTGCTCATATTGCACAATTCCACCTACTTTGGAGGTGGTAGGTGGTAGTGGCCCCCTTACCTCTTGGGCCCCTCTGCATAGGTTGCACCAATGGTATGCCCAGCCCTGGTCCATAGCTTGCCATGTTATGATCCCATGTTGGGTCCTTATGTTTCTTAGGGGTGTACGGACACTTTGCCCACTTTCCAAAGTAATCTAGACTCCAGAAGGAAGAACGACGGCACTTTCCATGAATTAAAAAAGGGGCTTCTTATTGAGCGCAGTGCTGTGGAAAGGTAGCAGGTGACTTAAGGCCATTGAATTGAACATAAATAGTTCCTAATCCTATTGACTTATTAATAAAGGGGTTGTCCACTTTTTGGAAAAAAAACCCTACTTATAATTCCCTGTGTACAATAGAAAGAAAAAAATAATACATTAATAAAAAAAAAAGATCCTAACCTCTGGCACTAGTGCTGAGAACACTGGATCGGCACTGGCACAGGAGGCAAGAATTTGTTTTTTTCTTGATTTATTATTTATATTTTATACAGGGAATTATAGCATTTAAGAAAGGTTTACCCTAAAAGTGGACAACCCCTTTAAAACGGATCATCATCTCCTGCAGCGGTGCCAATCCAGCGTTTTCAGCACCGTTCCTGTTGGTGTTTACGTGACATTGTTATGTCAGTGGCGGATACGGACCGCTGCTCTCACGCCTCTCCAATGATGTGAGCACTACAGCAAACTGACTGGCTGCAGCGCTCTTGTGGCATTACAATGTCACGTGATTAGCAGCCGACATCGCTGACATCACTGCAATGGCACCAGTGCTGGTAGTATATAGGGATACTTTATTTTACACATGGTAGTGAAGCATTTAAGAAGTTATCCAGATAGTGGACAACCCCGTTAAGAACTATGCGTAGGATCAAGCAATCACAAATCTCAGCATGGCAGAGCTTTTTCACAAGATTTTCAATTGGTTTTTAATAACAATAGGAATTTTTAATTTCTAGAATTACAAATGGTTTCCAGACAAGGCGAGCTGGGTCTTTAAATGCTCAAGATCAAGTGAATGTGAAGAAGCTGCAATACCAGAAACAGCCTGAGGACAAGGATGGTGCAGTTTCTAGTCTCTTTTCGTTAGTCCTGGAAAAACCTAAATTATTTTCTTTGGAAACATTGCCTCTTACAGAGGCTCAAAGCGTGGGAGTGTGGTTAACCAAATGAAGGGATGGATCACCCAATAATCAGTGTAAGGTATCAGTCGGCACAGCAATATACTCAGGTCACTAATTTTAGAATACCAGTTTGCAGTGTAATCAGGGGCTTACGTCTGGATTTAAAAATCTTCTTCATTCCTTATTGTCTGTCCTTATCTATATGCACCACCGAGTTTTCTCTTCTCGATTTTTCAGCCTGAAACACCAACAAGTGACTTCGAAGAGTATCATCAGGCCCCGTAATGATCAGTGAAGGGTCATTATTCTATAGGAAGCAATCAAAGATCAGATTAGAAAATGAGATTTTCACTTTATACTTTTTTTGTGATTATATAGGCACAAGAATACTCTCATAATTTCTCGGCACCTTAAAAAAAAAAAAGTTCCTTACTCACATTCCCTGGGTCCATCTCTGAGCCTCTGACAATCAGTGAGCTCAGTGACTGTGAGCGGCTTGTGCTCTATACTTGGGCAGAGCCACAGAGCTCACTGATTGGCTGCAGTGTTGTTAACAAGATGTTAGAGCTGCAGACAAGAAGGCCCCCTTCACACATCGATATAATCCAAGTAACGGAAAAAAATGATACTGGTGTCATCAGTGTTTCGGATCAGTGAGCCATCAGTGAACCATCAGTGTGCCATCAGTTTACCATCGGTGTGCCACTAGTGAACCATCAGTTTACCATCGGTGTGCCATCAGTGAGCCATCAGTGTGTCATCAGTGAGCCATCCATTTTTTTCTGGTATGGCTTAAGAAAAATCAATACCAAAGCTTCTTCTATACTTTGCAATATTAAACACGTACAGTACAAGGATGGCACACGGATGCGATTTGTGTGCTATACATGTTTTACACAGACCCATTGACTTGTATCGGCCCTTATCATCCGTGCTGCTGGTAAAAAATGGACATATCTCTGTGTGGTTCGTACAGACACACAGTCTGCAAACACAGGTACATGTGTGCAGCCTCATAGGTTATAATGGGTTCAAGTGAGATCCATGAAAAAAATGGAAGGCACACATACCTAAAACATGTGAAGGCGGTCTAAGAGACATCGGGAGTAGCATCAGAGATTCAGCTCTGGAACCGCAGGAGGGTGATAAAAGAATGCACCTGGGGACGGGTTTTCTGAAACTGGAAAACCCCTTTAAAGAGGTTGCCTGGTCTTAGGCTGTGTGCCCACGTTGCACTTTTTTAAGTGTTTTTGAAGCGTTTGTGCCGGATCAGACGCTTCAGAAATGCTTAAAATAAGCTTCCCATTAAATTTAATGCATTTTTGGCTTTTTGTGCCAATGCATGCGCTTTTTTCCGCTCAGAAAACGCTTAGCGGCTAAAAACGCAGCATGCTCATTATTTTCCGCATAGCTCCGCGTTTTTAGCTGTTTCCAATGTTCCCAGAAACCGCACGGAAAAAACGCATCAAAAACGCGCGATTTTTGTGCATAAAACGCGCAAAAACCGCGCGGAAATAAAACGCGCGGTTTCTGGGAAGGAGTCCGGTTTTCTGAGCGTTTTAAAACGCTAACGTGGGCACATAGCCAAAAGCTACAAGTCTGCAATCACTTTATATGAAGGCAGACTTGTGAATCATCACATTGTGCACACTGCGCACTGTGAGGATTCTCCATTGCCGGGAGCATGACTGCGGTAACGTGATTTGCATACATGCGGTCACAGGCAGACTAGATGGGTGCAGCCTCACTCAATGCCACTGTATTGAGCAAGGCCGGAAATAGTCTAGTCAGAATGTGGCCAGAAGTATGGAATTTGCATTTTTGCCGTCACATGACCGACCGACTCCCAGCACCGGTGGATCCTCGCAGTGCGCACAATGTGTGGATTCACAAGTCTGCAGTCACATAAAGTGACTGCAGACTTGTAGCTTAAGACTTAAAAACCTTTTAAAGAGTTACAGAGCTGATGGTCAGCTGTGTGCACTTCATAGTCTTTACTCCTACAGAGGTGCCCTGGCTGCACAAGGAATACCACTGGCTGGTAGAATCGGTCTAAAAAGAGCAGTAATATTCAATCAGCAGTGCAGTCTCTTTATTCTTCAGATGAATGGGGTCCCAGAGGTCGGACTCCCAAACAACCAGCTAGTGATAGAATACCCTAGCAATAAGCCATTACTTTATGAGCTGGGTCTCTTTCTGGTGTTTTGAAATGCTGCACTGTATGCTTTCAGCAATTCAGAGGTCTACGCATTTCAACTCCCCCTCCTCTTTCTCTATACCTGCGTCTGATACTATTTACTTCTATTTACTGTATTATAATAGACTAGTCATTTGATAAGATTTCTGAAAATGTACACTGGGATTTGGCATAAAACAAGGCAAAAGTGGTTTCCATCCACTGGTTAAAATGTGTCCCCATAGCTACTAATGCCTATCTGATAAGGAGTTTGTTGCTTTCCAACCCTTTGAGGACAGTAAATTGATTCAATTTTATTGTTTTTAGTTTAAAAATATGGGACAAATATGTTCCTCGGTCCTCAAAAGGGCTAATATATGGAAAAATGTTTTCCAGTCTCCACAAGCCCTGATGGGTTAAAAGTCATCTGTGCTCTAATCGCTCAGCATTTTATAATCATGCAGGAGGTTAGACCAAGAGATCAGAGCTGTATCCTCACACACTGATAAACCTAAGCTATGATGGGGGCGTGTTCTTTTTCTGCTGTGTTGCTGCCGGCTCATGATTGGGCAACTCGTACAGAGGCAAAAAAAACCCCATTTTATTCCACTTTACAGCCATTGTAACATCGTGTGTCCAGTTCAACATGAAAAATTTGGTAAAAGGACCCTTTAAAATAAAGTAAAATATACCAAATCGTACAATAAGTTGCCCTCACTTTATTTAGATGATTTAGTACTTACAGAGACAGCAGAGATGAAACTATCAATGAGGTAGTAATCGGCACCGCCGTGTGCGCTCAGATGTGCAGGCATGAAAGCTACAGTCTTTGCTAGATGCTGTGTCTTCTTATTGGCCACAAAATCAAACACTTCGATAGGACCCCGTCCACAGCAGCGTATTTCTCCCTGGAACAAACAAAATATTTTATACTTGTCATGGCTAAATATGAACCTCACAATGTGCTTATGGACACCTGCCTTTCCAAAGCTAAGGCCACATTCACATGTTCAATGTTTGGTCAGTATTTTACATCAGTATTTATAAGCCAAAACCAGAAGTGGGTGGTAAATACAGAAGTGATGATGTGTTTCTATTATACTTTTCCTCTGATTGTAGGACAAAATCAGGAGTGAAACAAACACTGACCAAATACCGAACGTGTGAACTTGGCCTAATAGTCCTAGGAGGGAATAGGATGTATTTTCAAAAAGTAGAGAGGAGAACTCTTCGGGCAGCGGCTTATGTTTCACGAAAACAAAAGGATCGGGCATTAATTTATTCTGTAAAGATGTTGCAATTCAGACGAAAACAAATTAAAGGGTGTGGTCGGAGACAAGGGGACTGGTCCAAGAGGCAGAGTCCCATTGGTGTCTCACCGCCTGCTCAGGTAGATTGACAGCTCTCTCTCTATACATAATCGAGACCTGTTAATCTAGCTGAGTGGGCAGAGCAAAGCCGGCAGGGGACAGGTGTCTTGGACCAGTCACCTTGGCACTGGCCGCACCCTCTATTATGTTTTCCATGTCACTAATGCAGGGACCTGTCTCTAACTCATGCAGAATAAATTTGCTGACAGGAACTCTCTAACTCCTTTCCGACAGTGGGTGTAAATTTACGCTGATGTCGGACTCCCTTCCTTTGATATAGGCTCTGGCGGTGACCCCACATCTTTCCAGGCACATGTCAGCTGTTTTGAACAGCTGACATGTGACCGGAACAGCCGCGGGTGGAATCGCAATCCACTCGCAGCTATTAACCCGTTAAATGCCACTGTCAAACGCTGACAGAAGCATTTAACATGCATTTCCGGCAATTGCGCCGGAAATCCGCCCATTAGTCACATGTTCTCGGGTCACTGATGGATCGGCATGACAACCAGGGTTTCCTGGAGACCTCTATGGTTGTCGCTGCCAGATTGTTATGAGCGTCGTTTGGTGGTCGGCACTCATATCAAGTGAGTAATTCTGCTACATGCAGGCAATCTAATCATTGCCTGCATGTAGCAGAGCCGATCGAGATGTGCCAGTTTCTAGTCTCCCATGGAGATTATTGAAGAATACCAAAAGTAAAAAAAAAAGTTTTTAAAAATATTAAAAAAAATTAAAAAAATAAAAAGTTCAAATCACCCCCCTTTTGCCCCGTTCAAAATAAAACAATTTAAAAAAAAATCAAACATACACATATTTGGTATCGCTGCCTTCAGAATCGCCCAATCTATCAATAAAAAAAAGGATTAATCTGATTATTAAACGGCGTAGTGAGAAAAAAGTCAAAACACAAGAATTACTTTTTTGGGTTGCCGCAACATTGCATTAAAATGCAATAACGGGCGATCACAAGATTGTATCTGCACCAAAATGGTATCATTAAATACTTCAGCTCGGCACACAAAAAATAAGCCCTCACCCAACCTGAGATCATGAAAAATGGAGATGCTACGGGTCTCAGAAAATTGCGCAATTTTTTTTTTATTTTAACAAAGTTTGGAATTTTTTTTTCATCACTTAGATAAAAAAGAACCTAGACATGTCTGGTGTCTATGAACTCGTAATGACCTGGAGAATCATAATGGCAGATCAGTTTTAGCATTTAGTAAACAAAGTAAAAAAGCCAAGCAAAAAACAAGTGTGGGATTGCATTTTTTTTGCATTTTCACTGCATTTGGATTTTTTTTCCTGTTTTCGAGTACACAACATGGTAAAATCAATGGTGTCGTTCAAAAGTACAACTCGTCTCACAAAAAATAAGCCCTTACATGGCCATATTGATAGAAAAATAAAAAATGTATGGCTCTGGGAAGAAGGGGAGCGAAAAATGAAAATGCTAAACTAAAAATACCTCTGATCGTTAAGGGGTTAAAGAGTCATCACAGGGAAAGCGGAGAACACATTTCCCATTAAACTGTACGGTCTACGTGATGCCTGCGTGTGCCGGACCCTCCAGAGTGAGAGATCCTCTTTTTAGCCCTTTAATTTCTTCATAAAATAAGCTCTGCAGCCAATCCACCACATCTGATCCCACCCTAACCAACCCTGCTTCCTCGCGCAAACTGAACAGATTTTTTTTATTCTCTGGATGTTAATAGTGAAAATTCCTATTAAATGACATCAAGCACAGATCCTGCAAAGTGAGAAAATAATAGAGAAAACAAATTAGAAATTGTACAACTTTTAATTATATGATGAATAAAATCTTTTGCCCAGACCAGAATACCCAAGAGCTAATAACTAGATTTTCCACTTTACCACTAGATGTCACTAGAAGGTTAGAATTCCAGAAAATGCTCTGGAGGAGCCAATAAAATAAAATAGTGCAAGCATGTCCAATGCATGTTATGTTATAAGGAAGGTTCTTATTCTTATCAGTCATTAAATGCATGGGCAGAACTATAGATATGGGGTCCGTAACTGCAAAAGGCCTTGTAAGAGGGGCGGGAAAACGTCCTGCTCTGCACCATTAGGGTCTGAGCGAGAGAACTGGCACCAAGAAGGCAGTGCCAGTGTGGGAGATAGGTGTAATGTCCTGTCAGAGTGGGTAGGAACATAAGGGATGAGTGGGGATGAAAGTGGGGGAGTAAGTGTGGCAAGGAGCATTCAATGTATAATGATTAGAGTAAGTTGATATTTGACAGTATTTTGGGTGAATTATCAAATCTACAACATATAAAGTATGCTGCAGAACTGAAGATCCTCAGCATAAAGAGGACCTGTCACCAGGTGATAAGTGTCCAGTTGTTATATTATTCCCGCTATATCCCTTACTATACCTTTTTTTGTTTTGTGTAAATCCGCCATATGGTTCCAGAGATATTGCCCTTTATGGTCTTACTGTGTGGCACACAGGATCCTCTGGGGCGTGTCTTTAGTTTGTGCTGCATAATTATCCTGTGTGCCACGCCCCCTGAGAACATACCATAAAAAGTAACGCTAAATAAAAAGGCCACATATCTCTGGAACTATATGGTGGATTTAAAAAAGAAAAAACACCTGAATAATGAGGGAAGCAGCGAAAACAAATAAGTAAGAGCTAAAAACTGGACACCTGTGACTTGGCGACAGGTCCTCTATAAAGGGGTCGTCCCATATAAAACATGGCATAGCAAGGACCTGCTTCTCTCTGGAGATTGGGGCCAAGTCCTGCAATTCTAGGCATAGTGTGTGGGCCATGATGCATGAATTTCAAAAATTGACAAGCACAACTCATTAGCAAGTTTTGGGACTACTGGATAGAAAGCGTCATGTATGTGTGGCCGTCTCTCCATTCCATGTGGTATGAGAAGGGGCCATATTCTCGAGATAGATGGAGATTTTTTTTCTGAATGAAATTTTGCACGGCACTAGAATTCATTGTGTAATGAGGGTGCCATGTATTAATTTTGCAGGCCCTGATTATCTGTTATGCCAAATGCTTGAGGGGAAGGGAGTTGGGCAGGCCTGTGGTCTTCAGGTGTTGGTGCCTAGTCAGTTTATATAGAGAGTGGGCTAGGCCACCAAACTGAATGTTGTCCGGTTCCAGTTAGAGCCCCCATATTCTGCAGTGACTTTGAAAACTTAGGCAAGAAAGTGAAAGAACTGGGAGCGCAGGTGGTCTTCTCTTCCATCCTTCCAGTGGATGGCCATGGAACAAGGAGGTGGAATAAGACTCTGCAGGTGAACAACTGGCTAAGTCGATGGTGCCGTCAGCAAGAATTTGGATTTCTGGATCACGGAGTGAATTACCTATACGATGGACAACTTGCTAGAGATGGGGTGCACCCTACGAAGACTGGAAAACATGTATTTGGAAGTCGCCTTGCTACACTCATCAGGAGAGCTTTAAACTAGAACAATGCGGGAAGGGAAGCAAAAGGCCAGAAAAAGCCATACACCTGACAAATGCTATTGAGAACTCTGCTATTAGAAGTGGGAGGAAAGAACAAAGACAAAAAAAAATCTAAATAATAAAAATATTGGAGAAAGAGATATCAATCACAAACTAAAATGTTTCTATACTAATGCACAAAGCATGGGCAACAAACAAGGAGAATTGGAACTACTAACACAGGAAAAGAAATATGATGTCATTGGAATCACTGAAACTTGGTGGGACAATACATATGATTGGAATATAAGTCTAGAAGGATACAACTTATTTGCAAGAAACAGACTTGATAAACGAGGAGGAGGTGCCACATTGTATGTTAGAAACGTGTATATCTGCACAGAGATTGAAGCTTCAGAGACTGGGAGTTCTGTGGAAAGAATACATGGACGGAACAATGGAAGGGACACCATTGTAGGCATTTACTACAGGCTGCCTGTGCAAGCTGAAGATATGGATGAACTCTTTATGCATCAAATGGCTAAGTTCTCCAAAAAATATGACATAGTTGTCATGGGAGATTTCAACTATCCAGACATTTGTTGGGAATCTCTCTCAGGCAAAACTAACAGGTCAAAGAAATTCTTATCCTCTCTTGCTGACAACTTTATTTTCCAAAAGGTAGGGGAGAAAACAAGGGGATCTGCTACCTTGGATCTAATCCTTATAAAAAGGGAGGAAATGGTTGAGGAGGTAAAAGTGGCTGGGACCCTAGGAGGTAGCGACCATGCTATTTTAGAATTTTGGATAACTAGAGGAAGACCTGTGAAGACTCAGACTTCAAGGTTAGATTTCAGAAAGGCAGATTTTAAGGGATTCAGAAAGAGAACTGGAGGGATCCAATGGCTGGATATCCTTAAAGACAAAAATGTCCAGGAAGGATGGGAAATCTTGAAAAATGAAATTCTCAAAGCACAATTGTTAACAATTCCGAAAAGAGGGAAGAATAGGAAGCATTTAAGGAAAGTAGGATGGATGAACACTGAACTTAAGCACATGCTAAAAAGGAAGAAAGAAATGTTTATAAAATGGAAAGAGGGAGGCATATCTAAAGAAGAATATAATGCTGTCTACAGAACTTGCAGGGCACAAATCAGATTATCTAAAGCTGACAATGAATTGAGGCTTGCAAGAGACGTCAAAAGCAATAATAAAGGATTTTGGGGATATGTCAAAAGTAAAAGAAAAGTTAAAGATGCTATAGGATTTTTACAGGATGAAAATGATGAAATGGTAAGAATAGAAGGGAATGGTAAGGGAATAGAAGAATCCAGGATATCTATAAACAGAAAGATAGTGAGGAAACACTTAGCTAACCTAAATGAATTCAAGTCTCCAGGTCCAGATGAATTACACCCCAAAGTACTGAAGGAGATAGCAGAAGAAATTTTTGAACCCCTCTCCATAAACTTTGAAAATTCTTGGAGAACAGGAGAATTCCCAGAAGACTGGAGAAGAGCAAATGTTGTTCCTATCTTCAAAAAGGGGAAGAAGGTGGACCCAGGCAACTATAGGCCGGTGAGTCTGACTTCTATACCAGGAAAGATCTTTGAATAAATTATTAAACAACATGTATGTCAGTACCTGGATAAGAATGAAGTGATTAAAAAGAGTCAGCATGAGTTTGTAACTAATAAGTCATGTCAGACTAACTTAATTTCCTTCTATGACAGAATCACTGATTGGGTGGATCAGGGAAATGCTGTAGATAAGGTATATCTTGACTTCAGCAAAGCATTTGAAAAAGTATCTCACACAATCCTTATTGAAAAAATGACTAGGTATGGAATGTACAAGGCAACTGTTAGGTGGATTCATAACTTGGTTAGTGATCAGACCCAAAGAGTGGTGGTAAATGGCTGCACATCCAGTTGGAAGAATGTCTCAAGTGGAGTACCACAGGGCTCTGTCCTGGCCCCTGTATTGTGCAACATCTTTATCAATGAGTTAGATGAGGGAATTGAGGGTAAACTGATTACATTTGCTGATGACACAAAGCTAGGAGGGATAGCTATTACTAGAGAAGATAGAGAGAGGATTCAAAAAGATATAAATAAACTGGAGAAGTGGGCAGCAACTAACAGAATGGTTTTTAACAGGGAAAAATGCAAAGCACTACATCTGGGTAATAAAAATTAAAAAAGCATATACAGAATGGGAGGAATAGGGCTAAGCAACAGCACATGTGAAAAAGACTTGGGTATACTAATAGATCACAGACTGAATATGAGTCAACAGTGTGATGCAGCAGCAAAAAGGGCAAATGCAATTCTAGGATGTATTAACAGAAGCATACAGTCTAGATCACGTGAAGTCATTATTGCCCTCTACTCCTCTTTGGTCAGACCTCATCTGGAATACTGTGTCCAGTTTTGGGCGCCACATTTTAAAAAAGACATCAACAAACTGAAGCAAGTTCAGAAAAGAGTGACCAGAATGGTGACCGGTCTGCAAACCCTGTCTTATGAGGAAAGGTTGCATGATCTGGGAATGTTTAGCTTGCAAAAGAGAAGACTGCGAGGAGACTTAATAGCTGTCTACAAATATCTCAAGGGCTGTCACATTGTAGAAGGATCATCTTTATTCTCATTTGCACAAGGAAAGACTAGAAGCAATGGGATGAAACTGAATGGGAGGAGACATAGATTAGATATTAGAAAAAACTTTTTGACAGTTAGAGTGATCAATGAGTGACACAGGCTTCCACGAGAAGTGGTGAGTTCTCCTTCAATGGAAGTCTTCAAACAGAGGCTGGACAGACAACTGTCTGGGATGATTTAGCGAATCCTGCTTTGAGCAGGGGGTTGGACCAGATGGCCCAGGAGGTCCCTTCCAACTCTACCATTCTATGATTCTATGATTCATTATTTAGCTGCCTTCTGCTCGATCTCGAGCCATGAAGACTTGATGGATGAACAATCTGTAGGAAGATCGATCTTCTGCAAGCCTAGATAGGTCCACCAAGGTCTTCTCCGCCATTATCTTGATAGTATCAAGATATCGTGTTGCTGGTCTTCCTTTTCGCCTTGTTCCTCCTATTCTTCTGAGCATGATGTCCTTCTCTAGTGATTGCTCTCTTCATTTGATGTGTCCAAAGTAGGCAAGTCGTGGCTTGATGGTCTGCAGGATTAATATGGAGGAATTAATCTTCTGGCCAACCCCTCATTACTGGAGCAGATCCATAGCTCTCATGATAATATTGAAGGCGTGCCATTTATGTAGGACACCACTGATCATCCTCGTGATGGTTCGCCTACATTTGGTAATTATCCCAATGTTCGAGCTATATCCTTGTCCTAGAATCCAAAGCATAAATGGTGGGATACATTGTCCCAGTGGATCCATATCATGGCAATAGGCATTCCGCGCTGCTGTAGGTGGCGCCGTATATTAGTGGGAACAAAAGGCGATGGAATAGTTCATTCTCGTCTTCGTGGTAAATCCAATTTTTACCCGATCCAAAATAAGGGCCATCAACTTAAAACTTTTACTGATTTAGTCTTGAAGGATTTTGAATCCCTTAATTTGAAAAGAAAGAGGATGAGTAATCTCTCAGCTATAGAAATAAATGGTCTGACATCACTAAGGAATGATCCTAATATAGTGATTAGATCTGCTGACAAGGGGGGTGGTATTTTTATACAGGATTTAAATGTGTATTTGAAAGAAGCACATCGAATATTGCCGGATGGCACCACATATGCCATCTCTAGTATAGATGAGTATGATAATGCAGTTAAGAACTATAGGGATTTGATTAAACGTGCTGATAAAACTGGGATCTTAAATAAAAATGAAAAAGATTATCTTGATATAAAGAATCCTGCTTTGACTATATATTATCATCTACCAAAGTTACATAAAGATATACTGAACCCCCCTGGGCGCCCCATTATCTCAGGGATCAATTAATTAACTTCTAATTTAGCTGCTTATGTTGATTCGTCTATAAATGATTCTGTAAAAAGGTTGGGAAGTTATCTGAGAGACTCTACCCACCTTATACAAATTCTCCAAGAGATTTCTTGGAAAGATGAATATGTGTTTATTACTATGGACGTCACAGGACTATATTCCAATATTGAACATGATATTGGTCTATCTTGTTTTGAGATGTATGTGGATAGGGAGCTTACTTTATCTGCCGCACAGAAAAATTTTTGAGTAATAGTATGGCTTTTATATTACGGAATAATTATTTCCATTTTGGAAATGTTATATACCATCAGACGCGGGGGACTTTCATGGGCTCGAGGACAGCACCTACTTATGCAAATTTGTTTATGGCTGTCTTCGAGTCCTGGCATGTCCTCCATGGTGATTATGGGGATAAATTAGTGTTGTACAAACGTTTTATTGATGATATTATCATCATTTATAATAATGAAGCGAATGATGTTAAAAAAATTTTGGATGGGGTGACTAACAACCATTGGGGTATAGAACTAATCCCACAGATTGATAGACAGTGTGATTTTTTTTGGACCTGATTATTTATGTTGATGATTCTGGTAGGGTTCTCACTAGGAATCACTTTAAAAAGGTTGATGCCAATGGCTATGTTCACTATGATAGTGGCCATTATAGACCTTGGCTTAGAAATATTCCCCTTAACCAATATTCCAGGATTAGAAAGAATTTTTCCTCGGATACAGCTTTTGAGGAGGGTAGTAAAGCTTTACTTAATAGATTTAAAGAAAAAAATTATTTGTTTAGACTGATAAAAAGAGCTTATAAATCAGTCAAAAATTTGACCCAAAAAGATCTGATTTATTCTTGTAAGACACAGAAAATTGTGGATAATTATGAGGTGAATTTTATTACCAATTTTTCTGCACAAAATTATCAGATTCAAAATATATTGGAAAAACACTGGAAAATTATTTTAAATGATCCAGTTTTAAATAAGGTGGTGGATCGGAAGCCGGGTTTTATTTTTAGAAGGGCCCCCACCATCAAAAATATTTTAGCTCCCAGTGTCTTCTCCTCAAGAGATATTTCACTTAATAGTAATACACAGTATGAGAAAAAAGGCGCCTTTCAATGTAATAGAAAGGGCTGTCATTGTTGCAGTTCTATAATTAATTCCACTGAAAAATTTCAATCTTCTAGCTATCTGTATGGAGATTTTAAGTTCAGATTTAGGATGACGTGTATGACTAGTTTTGTCATCTATCTGATTCAATGCAATTGTGGGAAACAATATGTGGGTAGGACATCTCAGCCATTACATAAGAGGATGAATTCCCATAGATCTAACATCCGTAAGGGATACATGAAGCATGGTTTGTCCCGTCACTGCACAGTGATCCATCAGGGTTCTGTGTCTCTGACGGTGCTTCCCATAGATCACGTATCTGAACATACCCAAAATAGAATGCTAAATTTAAAAAGAAAGGAAATATATTGGATATATAAATTAAAAACATTACAACTGTTGGGTTAAAATGAAATTATTGACCTTTTTTAAGATATGTTGAGGTAAAATAAAATAATAAAAAAATGGGATATGTGATATTTGATTTATGAGTGAGGATTGTAGGGGATATTTACTCAGAAACATTTGGTGTGGTCCAGTGGGTTGATGCATGTGAATTATACCTTTGAGTTTTTTGAATTGGTAGGTTCGAGCTGATATTTTGCTGTATTCTGTTTTATATTTAATTTTAATTTTGGTGTATAAAATTGTGATGTTATTGACAGAAATGTTAATGGTTTTTAAAATATAGTAGTATACTGAAGTAAAATAATTCTTTTATCATATCTAGATTTTTAAATGTTATATGGGCGTTTTCACAGGAAATGATGTCAAAGTAAGGTGTATGGAAACGATCTGTGTTTGTATATATATCTTGAATTTGTGATTACTCTTGATGCCCTGATGAAGTGGCTGGTTTAAGCCACGAATCGCGTAGGCTCATTAAAGAAGTTTTTATTACATCTGCTGTGGAAGGTGCGTTTCTCTGGTCAGCGCGGTTTATTAAACCCGTCCTCTTTCTGCCTTTTGGAATTGTTTTATCGATTATCAGCGGGAAACCAGCGACGACCGGATATATTTGTGAGTGATTCCCAGTTTGTTGTGACTCACACAACCATAGCAGGTGAGTCTAACAGATTGGGTGTGCCGTTTGTGCTTCTAATAGATGATACACCCTATGTGCGCTTTCCATTTTTGTTTTCTCTAGTATATTAGTGAAGGCATTCCATAAAAATGTAATAAAAAAACAATACATGGATTCACTAACACGAGCAATTGGGGTACAACTCTGTAGAATAGCTACAACTGACCAATGCCATACTTATTGGCTGAGCATTCAGCTGACAACTCACTCCTGACTCTTCTACACATATGCATGCTCAGCTGACCATGCATGTGTTCTGTACTGAGACAGAGGAGTAAGCCACTGTTGGGCACCTCTGATGGTGGCCTTTACCTCCTGAAAACAAAAAAATCGGGCATGTTGAAATCCAACATGCCTGATCCTTCTCTACCTTGCTGTCTGTTGTTGGGGGAAAGTCATACATTAGATTGAGCGGCCCCACCAATATCAGCAGGTTCTGCTGACATTGAAGTTCTGAACGGTTGAAACAAGTTTTTAGTATGCATTGGGTATGTAGCACCATCATATTTCTCTGCACTTTACAGACATTATCATCACTGCGCACACATACAATATGCAGACATGCTCATACATACAGTATGTAGGCAGGTTGCGGGATGCAGTGACGGATAGGAAGCAGAGCAAGGGTTAAGAATTTTTAATAAACAGGGGAATACTCCACGCAGGGAGGTTCACAGTTAGGCTGCTTTCACAATTGCCAGTTTTTTTGCGGCTGTTTTTGCAAAAAACCTTCTCGGATCCCCATTTTTCCCTGTTGTAACAAATAGCAGGGAAAAAAATCGTCGATCTGCAAATACGGTGTACCGCAAAAACAAGCTAACTTTTTTGCGGTACCATTGAAAGGCATTGCAGCCGTGTCCGTAAGCCATGAAAAATATCGAGCAAGCTCGCTATTTTTTCAGGGCCGCAAATACGGCCCTCACGGCCATACGGAGCACAGCCCCCTACTAATCTTTGCAGGCTGATTTTGCGGCCCCATAAAAATCTTAAATAGATTTTTATGGGGCCGCAAAAACGACCCGCGTAAAACCAGCCTTAAATGGGAGAATAAACAGTACAATTTGCAAAGGATATTCTGAGTTAAAGAATAAAGGATCAGATAACGTGAGTTTCGGTGAATACAGCTAGCAAATTAGTAGTCCCTCAGACTATGAAGCTAATAGCGCCGTCAATGGCTGGCACGGTGTCTTTTCCAAAGGTGTCCTGTGGGCATCAATGCCCCGTTTTATGGCGGCAACGTTCTGTCTCCGGTACCTTTCGCTGAGCCCCTAGTCCATATGCTGCAGTGGCTGATAAGGGTGCAGGCCACAGTCCTGTACGAGCCCAACGTGGCTCGGCAAATATACACTGGCAAAATCAGGGCACAAGTGTCTGTCCTGTACCCGGTCACTCTTATGTAGCACGTGCACTGTACTCACAGACATGAAGCGTACGGAGTCTTGCTCTCTGGTAGTCACCGGGCACATACTGCACGTCTCCCTCTCTATGGTAATCACCGGGCACATGCTGTATGTCTCTCCCTCTCTATAGTTCCCTCCCCACTGTTGGCGGTGGGAGGTGACGGATGCTGTACTGCGTTATGCTGGGGCTCCCAGGACGGAGCACTCCTCTCTCTCGACGCATTCAACTATACCAGCGTCTATGACTCCATCACGTACCTGCTGTGTGCCAGGCAGACTGCAGCTGCTGAGACCGGGAGCCCAGCCGGGAGCAGCGTGGGGCACTAGGAGAGGTGAGGATTGTGTTTTTTTATTTAAATATATCAGTGAGTGAGTACTAGACTGTGGGGCCATTCTCGGGAGAGGGGGGCTACATTACTACATTATTTTCTATGGGGGGGCTACATTATATTCTATGGGGGAAGGCTTTATTACATTTTATAAGGGAGGATTGCATCATACTCTTATGGGGCTACATTATATTCTATGTGGAGGTCGGCTGTATTATATTCTCTGGGGGCTACACTATACTCTATGGGGGGCCGTATTATTCTATGAGGGAGGATTGCATCATACTCTTTTATGGGGCTACATTATAGTCTATGGGGAGGTGGGCTGTATTATTCTATGGGGGGCTACATTATATTCTATGGGGGCTGTATTAAATTTATTATATTCTATGAGGGTTGATTGCATCATACTCTGAGGGGGCTACATTATACTATATGAGGGGGCTACATTTTATTCTATGGGGGGCTGCATTATACTCTGTGAGGGGGCTACCATATATTCTATGGAGGTGCTGCATTATACTATATGAGGGAGGCTGCATTATATAGTAAGGGGTTTACATTATATTGTATGTCAGTGAGGCTGCATTATACTCAGGGGGCTACATTATATTCTGTGACATTACTGCATTATACTCTGTGAAGTTGCAGCATTATACTATATGTGGGCTGCATTATACTGTATCGAGGACTATAGGGAATACATTATACTATATGAAGAACTATGATGTGCATTATACTATGGGAAGTGAATTGTACTACATGGATAACTATGGCGGTGCATTATACTATATGGTGCACTATGACGAGTGTATTATACTATATGGAGGACTGAGCAGTGTATTATACTATATAAAGGACTGAGGAGTGTATTATAATATATGGAGGACTGAACAGTATATTTTAATATATGGAGGACTATGAGGAGTGTATTATACTATATAAAGGACTGAGGAGTGCATTATACTATATGGTTGACTGAGGAGTGTATTATACTATATGGAGGACTGAGGAGTGTATTATACTATATGGAGGACTGAGGAGTGTATTATACTATATGGAGGACTGAGGAGTGTATTATAATATATGGAGGACTGAACAGTGTATTTTAATATACGGAGGACTATGAGGAGTGTATTATACTATATAAAGGACTGAGGAGTGTATTATACTATATGGTTGACTGAGGAGTGTATTATACTATATGGAGGACTGAGGAGTGTGTTATACTATATGGAGGACTGAGGAGTGTATTATACTATATGCAGGACTGAGCAGTATATTTTATTATATGGAGGACTGTGAGGAGTGTATTATACTATATTGAGGACTGAGCAGTGTATTTTAATATATGGAGGACTATGAGGAGTGTATTATACTATACGGAGGACTGAGTAGTGTATTATACTATATGGAGGACTGAGCAGTGTATTTTAATATATGGAGGAATATGAGAAGTGCATTATACTATATGGAGGACTATGGGTAGTGTTTAATACTATATGGATGACTGAGGAGTGTATTTTAATATATGGAGGACTACAGGGAGTGTATTATACTATATGGAGGACTATGGGGAGTGTATTCTACTATATGGAGGACTATGGGGCACATTATATTATATGGAAGACTATGGGGTGTGCATTTTACAATATGGAGGACTGTGGTGCACATTAAACTACAGTATGTGGAGTACTATGGGGTGTATTATACTAAAAAAGCAAAATGCTGCCTATTCATCAAGTGATTGGATTGTTTATAACGGAACAAAAATCATTGTTCTCAGCAGCACATCGCCGGTGTAAACTGTAGATATGCTGCTGATAACATGATACTGAATAGGGACAGACTGATCTAATAGTGATTGTTCTGTTCCCATCATTCTTTCTCAGTTGGTGTAAAGAGGCTGGAAAACAAGCGAACGACTTCAATATTGTTGATCACACTAGTTTAGCGGACTGAACTCAGCGCATGTAAATAGAACAGAAATGCTTCTGTGTGATGTGCAATATGTTAGCATTTGGGACCCCATTTTAAACTTTTGCCTAGGGCCCCACTTTGCCTAAAACCAGCCATGCCTGGCAGCGTTCGCTCTGGAGAAGGTGGGGCCAGTTGCAGCACTGGTACTCTGTGGGGAGGGGGAAAGGAGCACGCCGCTCGCCTGGCTGCGCACTGCCCTGAGTTGGCACCCAACTGCGCTGCTGCGCACGCTTTTTCTTTATATCACCCCACCCCCTCGGTCAGGAGAAAGGTCCGACTTGCTAATACTTCCCACAGACAACAGGGGATGCAGCCTAAACAGTTTCGGATCCGGCACGCAGGTACCTGCGGTGCGGTCATCCCCCGTACAAGTACACAGACATGCACACATACAGCACGCAGACATGCACACATACAGCATGCAGACATGCACATGTACAATACGCAGACATGCACACGTACAATACACATACATGCATACACATACAGTACGCAGACATGCACACAAACAGAATGCAGACATGCACATGTACAATACGCAGACATGCACACACATACAGTATGCAGACATACACACATACAGCACGCAGACATGCACACATACAACATGCAGACATGCACACATACAGCACGCAGATGTGCACACACATACAATACGCAAAGGCAGTTTCCAAAGATGGGAAGCACAGGGATCTTATTGCAATATTTGTTGTTTGCAGTGCGGGAGGTGCCTCAGGCATCTACGAGTTTCTCGCCCTTTGAACTACTGTACGGCAGACATCCACGGGGCTTACTCTTATTGCCAAAGAGACCTGGGAGAACCAACCTACCCCCCAAAAAAGTGTGATAGAACATGTTTCAAAAATGCAAGAAAGAATGGAGACAGTCCTACCCTTAGTCCGAGAACATATGGAGGCAGCACAACAGTCACAGAGTCGGGTCTATAACCGGGGGGCTCGGTTAAGAACCTTTAGCCCTGGGGATCAGGTGTTGGTACTTGTGCCTACGATAGATAGCAAATTTCTTGCAAGGTGGCAGGGACCCTACGAGATCATGGAAAAGGTGGGGCCAGTAGATTACAAGGTACACCAGCCAGGACGGAGAAAGCCAGAACAGGTTTACCATGTTAATTTGCTTAAACCATGGAAAGATAGAGAAAACTTTGGATAGTCCGCTGCCTGCATTTCAGATGGAGAAGGCTCCATCACCTCAGGGCGAGGCAGGAAAAGCCCAACCCGCAGTCAAAATTGCAGACACTTTGTCTCCTAGACAGGTTCAGGAGGTCCGGGAGTTCATTAGCCGAAATACAGATGTTTTTTCGCAGCTTCCCGGACGCACCTCCCTAATCCAACATGACACTGTCACGGAGCCACAGGCCAAAGTCCAACTACAGCCATATCGGGTGCCTGAGGCCCGGCGACAAGCCATTTTGGAAGAGGTAAAAACTATGCTACAGTTAGGAGTCATAGAAAAGTCCGAAAGTGAGTGGGCCAGCCCAATAGTCCTAATACCCAAGCCTGATGGGTCTCTAAGATTCTGTAATGATTTTAGAAAACTTAATGACATTTCAAAATTTGACACCTACCCTATGCCCCGGGTTGACGAGTTGATAGAGCGATTTGGGCAGGCACGGTATTTTACAACTCTGGACCTCACAAAAGGTTATTGGCATGTACCCCTAACAAAGGCAGTGAAGGAAAAAACGGCTTTTGTAACACCCGAGGGGCTGTTCCAGTATAAGGTATTACCCTCTGGGTTGCATGGCGCACCAGCAACGTTCCAGCGATTAATGGATATTGTTCTCCGTCCCCATCGCCGCTATGCCTCAGCCTATCTAGATGATATTATTGTGTACAGTACCGACTGGGAAAGTCACTTAGCAAAAGTACAGGCAGTGATAGACTCTCTGCGACAAGCAGGGCTAACTGCCAACCCAAAGAAGTTTTCCATAGGGTTGGAGGAAGCTCGGTACTTGGTTTACGTCATTGGGAAAGAAGTTCTCAAGCCTCAAGTAAACAAAGTGGAGGCAATTCAGAAATGGCCCTGTCCCCTCACAACAAAACAGGTAAAAGCCTTTTTAGGTTTGGTGGGATATTACAGGCGGTTCATTCCCATCTTTGCAACCCAGTCCGCGCCTTTAACAGACTGCTTAAAAGGGAGGAAATCTGTGATGATCCACTGGAATGATCTGTTAGAGGAGGCCTTTACAAAGTTAAATGGGGTACTGTGTGGTACACCAATCCTGATCACTCCAAATTTCAAAAAAGAGTTCGCTGTACAGACGGATGTCTCTGAGATAGGGCTCGGGGCCGTGCTGTCTCAGGAGGTTAACAGGGAAGAGCATCCCGTTAGTTTCCTAAACCGAAAGCTTACCCCAGCTGAAACCAGGTACAGTATTGTGGAGAGTGAGTGCCTGGCCATCAAGTGGGCATTGGAGTCATTGCGCTACTATTTGCTGGGGAGAACATTTCGGTTGGTGACAGATCATTCCCCTCTTACGTGGATGAGTCAAGCTAAGGAGAGGAATGCCCGAGTCACCAGGTGGTTCCTGTCCCTGCAAAATTTTAAATTTTCAGTAGAACATCGGGCAGGCAGACTACAGGGGAATGAAGATGCCCGGTCCAGAGTTCACTGTATGTCATGTGCCCACCCCCTTATTGTTGAACATAGGAGGGAGGTATGTGGTACAGTAAAGGGTGTTTTACTGGATGGGACATACATTTCTCCAAGCAGGTTAATGTTTGGCTGGATTTTTCCCTAAAGACAGGACCTGTGATGATGTCATGGTCGCGTGATCAGCCCATGTGATGTTTACCTCATTTGTAGGAGGGGTTATGGGCTATGTAAGGGAGATTGGTGTTTGGCATATGGCTGGACTTAGCCTGAACTTGTGTACAGGATCCCCGTGCTGCAGGACTATAGCAGCAAGACTCTCAACAACACTGGGAATGGCACCTGGCGGACGCCGCGGACCTGGCAGCCGCTTAGTTAAGCCAGTCCCGTGCAAGGGGTGAGTCTGGGACCAGTGGTTCTCCAAGCTGGAGTATATTTATGCTTTTCCTTACTTTCTGTTAACCTGCTGTTTGCAACGTGACATTAAACCACTGAAATTGGACTTTAAGCCTGTGTGTTGCCTCGTTACTGCAACCCTGTCATTACCTACCAGATCGAATCCCTACAGCACACACATACAATACCTAGACATGAATCATTAGGAGTCCATCTGCCAGGATCCTCTCAGGTGTCAATGAGGACTTTTATCCCTTTATGGACGGAAAGGCAGTGCACACGCTTAACCACTGCTCCATTCATGCTCAATGGGACTGCCAGACAGCTCTATTTCTCTTGCAAACCCATAGGGAATGAATAGAGCAACAGTGCGCATGCTCGACAGCCAACGGTCAGAGCCCCACTAATCCAAAATGGATAGGTGATGCATTGTTCCAACCAGAATACTCCTTTAATATAGTATGCATGGCAGCTTAAGTCTTATGTTTACCATATATATATGGTGTATATGCACATACACTTCTGCACACTCACTTTCCATTACTTCTCTTATAATTCAGGCATAATGTCTATGGTTCGGTGCCCACGCTCCACCCGCACCTGCTGCGGGTTTGACACTACGTATTGATGCATCATCAATCCCGCAGTGGCCAGTGTTGACAGCACTGTGGATGGGATTTCTAGAAATCTCGTATGTGACTCTATGCACCTGCGGATCACCCTTTCCAGTCCGCAGCATGTCAATTTCTCTTGCGGAGACTAGCATCAACAGAAATGTATTGAATGCGGTAAATCTGCACGGTTCAGTGAATACATGCGGATTTACCTGCGTTCAATAGAAGACAGCACTTTGGATGCAGTGAACATATTCTGCATCCAAAGTGCTGCTAGTTCCAGATCGTGGGCACCCGGCCTCATAGCCCAGGATCCATCAGGCCATGCTAGTGCTGGGTAACGGCGTTTTACCGTAACTTGCTTCTTCGTATTTAGTTCAGTTATTGTCAATGGTGTTGGACGTGCGCTGCCGCCAGGCTATAATGTAACAGGTGCACAGATGCTATTTGCAGCAGCAGTGGTCCCAATGAGGCATGTCTGTATTAAAAGACCCATCTAAACCTCAAGCAGCTTAACAACACGTACAAAATACACATGAACCGCGGCTCTGGGGGGAGTACTTGTAGAGCACACTAATAATAATGTGTGCACATGCCTGCTGCATGCTAAACAGAGGCAACACCTCACATGTATACTGCTAACAAACAGTCCACACAGATGGTTTTTTACTATTTAAAAGTTCATTTTAAGAGTTTTTTAATGACATTTTGCTCTACTGTAGAGATATCACCGTAACGTATTCAGCTCTGCTACATGTAAATTAGTGGAGTGGCTGTAAAGGCTGCAGAGGAAGCAACTGGGCCACCAAGCCTTAGGGGACAGAGGCCATCCTGGAAAATTCACAAGCACCATGAGAGCACTATTCTAAAGACGAAATCACACCCCACAGAGCGCGGTCTCAGAGAAGAGAGGAACATCCAAATATGTGTCATCTGGTCAGTGTAGAGAAAGACATACAGAAAGATAGATCTAGTTCAAGAAAGAGAATGACAGCAAGAGAGACCTTACAGATAGAATAAAATATTTAATTGGACAATAGATAATAGATAAATATATAGGTAGTAATAATAAAAATAATAAATTTTATTTCTATAGCGCCGACATATTCCGCAGCACTTTACATTTCAGAGGGGATTTGTACAGACAATAGACATTACAGCATAACAATAGCCACATAGATCATAACAGATACCAAGAGGAATGAGGGCCCTGCTCGCAAGTTTACAATCTATGAGGAAAAAAAGGGAGACACGAAAGTTGGGTGGTAACAGTTGCCTTGATTGTATGGACCAGCCATAATGTTAAGTGTGTAACAGTACAGACACAGAGGGCTAATGGATGCATAAAGAATGTGGGAACATGATGCGGGGAACCTGGTTATGGTAAAACTTTTGGCTGTGCCACACAGGGATAGATTAGGTTAATGTGTTGAGGCGGTAGGCCAGTCAGAATAAATGAGTTTTCAGGGCACGCTTAAAATTGTGGGGATTGGGGACTAATTGTATTGACCTGGGAAGTGCATTCCAAAGAATTGGCGCAGCACGTGTATAGTCTTGGAGACGGGAGTGGGAGGTTCTGATTATTGTGGATGCTAACCTCAGGTCATCAGCAGAACGGAGGGCGCGGGTAGGATGGTATACTGAAACAAGGGAGGAGATGTAGGGTGGTGCTGAGCCATGAAGAGCTTTGTGGGTGAGGGTAATAAGTTTGTACTGGATTCTGGAGTGGATGGGTAGCCAGTGTAATGACTGGCACAAGGTAGAGGCATCGGTGTAACGATTGGCGAGGAATATGATCCTGGCAGCAGCATTCAAGACAGATTGGAGGGGGGAGAGTTTGGTAAGAGGGAGACCAATTAGAAGAGAGTTACAATAGTCGAGACGAGAATGAATAAGAGAAACAGTAAGCGTTTTTGCAGAGTCAAAAGTAACAAAAAGGTTGAATTCTGGAAATGTTTTTGAGGTGCAGATAACAAGAGCGAGCCAGTGATTGGATGTGGGGGACAAAGGAAAGCTCAGAGTCAAGTATGACCCCAAGACATCAGGCATGTTGCTGGGGAGTAAAAGTGGAACCACACACGGAAATGGCAATGTCTGGTATAGGTACATTAGTAGCGGGAGGAAACACAAGGAGTTCAGTCTTTGACAGGTTCAGTTTCAGATATAGTGAGGACATGATGTTAGACACAGCGTTTAGACAATCGCCGGTGTTTTCTAGAAAGGCTGGCGTGATGTCAGGAGAAGAAGCGTATAATTGGGTGTCGTCAGCATAGAGATGGTACTGGAAACCAAATCTACTGATTGTTTGACCAATAGGGGCAGTGTACAAAAAGAAGAGGAGGGGGCCTAGGACTGATCCTTGAGGAACCCCAGCAGTAAGGGGAAGATGAGAGGAGGAGGAGCCAGCAAAAGATACATTAAAGGAGCGGTCAGAGAGATAGGAGGAGAACCAGGAGAGAACGGTGTCCTTGAGGTCAATGGAACAGAGCATAGTGAGGAGGAGCTGATGATCCACAGTGTCGAATGCTGCAGAGAGATCCAAGAGAATTAGCATGGAGTAATGACCATTTGATTTAGCTGTTAGTAGATCATTAGAGACTTTAGTGAGGGCAGTTTCAGTAGAGTGTAAAGAGCGGAAACCGGATTGGAGAGGGTCGAGAAGAGAGTTATCAAAGAGATAGCGGATAAGACGGGAGTGGACCAGGCGTTCCAGGAGTTTAGAAATGAAGGGAAGATTAGAGACAGGTCTATAGTTAGCGGCACAGTTTTGGTTGAGGGATGGTTTTTTCATAGAATCATAGAATCGTAGAGTTGGAAGGGACCTCCTGGGCCATCTGGTCCAACCCCCTGCTCAAAGCAGGATTCGCTAAATCATCACAGTTAGATGTCTGTCCAGCCTCTGTTTGAAGACTTCCATTGAAGGAGAACTCACCACTTCTCGTGGCAGCCTGTTCCACTCATTGATCACTCTAACTGTCAAAAAGTTTTTTCTAATATCTAATCTGTGTCTCCACCCATTCAGCTTCATCCCATTGCTTCTAGTCTTTCCTTGTGCAAATGAGAATAAAGTTGATCCTTCTACAATGTGACAGCCCTTTAGATATTTGTAGACAGCTATTAAGTCTCCTCTCAGTCTTCTCTTTTGCAAACTAAACATTCCCAAATCCTGCAACCTTTCCTCATAAGACAGGGTTTGCAGACCGGTCACCATTCTGGTCGCTCTTTTCTGAACTTGCTCCAGTTTGTTGATGTCTTTTTTAAAATGTGGTGCCCAAAATTGGACACAATATTCCAGATGAGGTCTGACCAAAGAGGAGTAGAGGGAAATAATTACTTCACGTGATCTAGACTGTATGCTTCTGTTAATACATCCTAGAATTGCATTTGCCTTTTTTGCTGCTGCATCACACTGTTGACTCATATTCAGTCTGTGATCTATTAGTATACCCAAGTCTTTTTCACATGTGCTGTCACTTAGCCCTATTCCTCCCATTCTATATATGCTTTTTTCATTTTTATTGCCCAGATGTAGTACTTTGCATTTCTCCCTGTTAAAAACTATTCTGTTAGTTGCTGCCCACTTCTCCAGTTTATTTAAATCTTTTTGAATCCTCTCTCTCTCTTCTCTAGTATTAGCTATCCCTCCTAGCTTTGTGTCTTCAGCAAATTTAGTCAGTTTACCCTCAATTCCTTCATCTAAATCGTTGATAAAGATGTTGAACAATACAGGGCCCAGGACAGAGCCCTGTGGTACCCCACTTGAGACATTCTTCCAACTGGATGTGCAGCCATTTACGACCACTCTTTGGGTCCGATCACTAAGCCAGTTATGAATCCACCTAACACTTGCCTTGTCCATTCCATACTTAGTCATTTTTTCAATAAGGATTGTATGAGAGACTTTGTCAAATGCTTTGCTGAAGTCAAGATATACTATATCTACAGCATTTCCTTGATCCACCCAATCAGTAATACCGTCATAGAAGGAAATTAAATTAGTCTGACATGACTTATTAGTTACAAACCCATGCTGACTCTGTTTAATCACTTCATTCTTATCCAGGTATTGACATACATGTTGTTTAATAATTTGTTCAAAGATCTTTCCTGGTTTTTAAGTAGTGGATGTATGATGGCATGCTTAAATGAGGGAAAGATACCAGAAGTAGTAGATAATGTTAATATGGGTTTATAGGTGGTGAACATGATAGACTTGTGTTTCTTTCATCCTTAAAACTGAAAACTATAAATAAATATCTAAGATATAAGAAAGACGGAAAAAGGAAGGAAAATAAATGAAGTGGTCAAAAATGATGTTGAGAAGGCCGAACTTTAAATTCCTATTTTGCATCTGTGTTCTCTAAGAAAACAAATGTAACATCAGCTGATCTTCGCGGTGCCATCGAATGAATAAAACACTATCTATAAACAGAGAGATGGTGAGGGAAAATGTAACTAATTTAAATGAATTTAAATCGCTTGGTCCAGATGAATTACATCCTAAGGTGCTGAAGGAGTTAGAGTAAATGGCAGAACCACTAGCCAGAATCTTTGAAAATTCTTGGAGAACAGATAAAGTCCCACAAGAATGGAGAAGGGCAAATGTTGTCCCTATCTTCAAAAATGAAAAGAAGATGGAGCCAGTAAATTACAGGCCAGTGAGCCTTACTTCTATATCAGGAAAGATATTTGAATAAATTTTTAAACAGCATGTATGTAAGTACTTGGATAAGAATATAGTAATTAACCAGAGCCAGCATGGGTTGTAGCAAACAAGTCATGCCAGACTAATCTAATTTCCTTCTATTATGGAATCACTGACTGAGTGTAGAGCACCCGCCAGGGGCTAGCGGGGTACTCAATACTGGGCCCGTTGATCTCAATGGGAGTTGTCACTGAAGCTGTGACCCGGCCCGTGGCCCTGGGGCTCCATGTCAAACAGGGGGATTTGCAATAGTGATGGAATGTAGTTAAATGAATAGTTCGTGACGCCACCTGTGGTGTTTGGCAAGTGAGATGTTAGGCCGACGCTGCATGCAGATCCTCTGGGGCTGGTGGTGTGTTGCAGCCAAGATGGTGAAGCTCCCCACAGGTGGAGCTGCGGCCCCAGGGCAGTGTAGATGTAGGGGTAGAGGAGAGGCACAGAGAGTGTAGAAGCTGGTACCCAGAGGTAGCGGTACCAGGGGTGCTGGTGCAGGAATGAATGGAGGACACCAGGGCTTGCAGTTCCAAAGCTTTACTCACAGTCTGTAGTACACACCGGTGCCTGCCTCCGTGCTGTGTCCTCCGGGTCTGGGACTCAATAAACCTCCAGGCCAGATGGAATGCTCCCTTCCAACACTCCGCCAACGTGTGCCTTTCTGAACGTCTCCTCTTATAGCGCCTTTAGGTGTGAAGTACTCCCAGTACTGAGTTACACTGGAGTGCCTCCTAACAGATGTTCCCAAGAACTCTACTTGTACAGCAGACAGCTGTAGCCTGCTTCGGGGACTCCTTACTCCTGAGTCCCGGCTCACTATCAATGTTGCTGTTGTGCCCCAAGTCTTAGATGGGAGTAGTGCATTTACAGCCCACTTCTCCACTGGTGTCTGCTGCAGAACCATTAGTGTCCATACAACCTCGGGGACCGGGCCCCGGCCTTGCGCTTAGAACTTCTAGGCAGGGGTTCTTCCTCTAACCCACGTCCTCTGTTCCCTTTTACTCCTACGTTCCGAACTTGTCTTTCCTTCTTATGGAAGATCAGGTTTCTGTTCAATGTCTTTCTCCTTCTTTCCTTTCCTGTGCCAGCTGGGTCAGATCACTGAGGCAGCTGCAGCACTCCTTCCTCCATCCCCCCCTCAGGGATGCTCTCTCTTCACTCCTCTCTCTGAGTGACTCACTGACTGACTGACCTCAAACTGACTGCCTGAAATTCTAAACCTTCCCACTCTTTTATGTATTCTAACTCCACCCACCTCCCAGCATGTTTAGTGTTCCAAGCAGGGAGCCACCAAAGGTGCTCTGCTACACTCCAAGCAGGGAGCCGCAATGTGGTTTGCTGAACTACTGTGTTGTGTGGGATGCGAGTGTTGGAGCGTGGTAAGGAGCCTCCAACTTACCTGGATGGTGGGGCACCACACCTCAGGAGGAGGTGCAGTACCTCTGTGGCGACTGAGCCTCAGGGGCGCCACAAGTGGATCAGGGAAAGGCGGTAGATATATTATATCTCGACATCAGCAAAACATATGATAAAGTAACTCATACTATCCTTACTGAAAAAATGACCAAATGTGGGATTGACAACGCTAAGGTTAGGTGGATTCATAACTGGCTCAGTGATCGTACGCAAAGAGTGGTAATAAATGGTTGCACATCCAATTGGAAGAGTGTTTCAAGTGGAGTACCACAAAGATCTATCCTTTTTAGTGTTATTCAACATTTATATAAATGATCTAGATAAGGGAACTGAAGGTAAACTAATCAAATTTACACACGATTCAAAGCTAGGAGGGATAACTAACACTAGAGAACACAGAGAAAGGATTCAGAAGGATCTAGATAAGCTTGAACAATGGGCAGCGACTAATAGAATTGTATTTAACAGGGAGAAATGCAAGATTCTACATCTGGGAAAAAAATAAAAATTACATCTATGGAACGGGAGGAATAGAACTAAGCAACAGTACGTACACTTGGGTAACAAATAGATCACAGACTGCACGAGTCTACAGTATGGTGCAGCAGCAAAAAAGGAAAACACAGTTCTAGGATGTATTAAGAGAAGCATAAAGTCTATATCACGTTAAGTAACTATCCCCCTCTACTCCTCCTTGGTCATGCCTCATTTGGAATACTATGTCCAGTTCTGGGCACCATATTTTAAAAAAGACATTGAAAAACTGGAGCATGTTCAAAGAACAGCTACCACGTTGGTGAGTGTACTGCAAAATATGTCCTACGAGGAACGGTTAAAGGATCTGGGAATGTTTAGCTTGCAAAAAAGAAGGCTAAGAGGAGACTTAATAGCTGTCTACAAATATCTGAGGGATGGCACAGTGTAGAGGGATCATCATTATTCTCATTTGCACATGGAAACACAAGAAGCGATGGAATGAACCTGAAAGGGAGAAGATACAGATTAGATATTAGAAAAAACTTTTTAACACATTACGCTGTAAAGGTTTAAAATCCTGCAGTGCTGGCACGGTCCCCGTGCTCAAGAAGGCACATGTGCAGGCCCATCTGAAGTTTGCCAATGAACACCAGGATGATTCTGTGAATGATTGGGAGAAGGTGCTGTGGTCAGATGAGACAAAAATTGAGCTCTTTGGCATTAACTCAACTCACCGTGTTTGGAGGAAGAGAAATGCTGTCTATGACCTAAAGAACACCATCCCCACTGTCAAGCATGGAGGTGGAAACATTATGTTTTGGGGGGTGTTTCTCTGCTGAGGGCACAGGACTACTTCATCGCATCAATGGGAGAATGGATGAAGCCATGTACCGTAAAATCCTGAGTGACAACCTCCTTCCCTCGGCCAGGACAATAAAATGGGTCGTGGCTGGGTCTTCCATGAAAACAATGACCCAAAACATACAGCCAAGCCATCAAAGGAGTGCCTCAAAAACAAGCACATTAAGGTCATGGAGTGGTCTAGCCAGTCTCCAGAACTTAATCCCATAGAAAACTTATTG
Source organism: Dendrobates tinctorius (assembly GCF_039654945.1). Taxonomy (NCBI): domain Eukaryota; kingdom Metazoa; phylum Chordata; class Amphibia; order Anura; family Dendrobatidae; genus Dendrobates; species Dendrobates tinctorius. The sequence goes on from NW_027361754.1 coordinate 71,359,124, forward strand.
AGGGAGATGAAGCTCCGAGTTGCCAAGCGACAGCCTCAAAATCTTAATGATTTAGAGATGATCTGCAAAGAGGAGTGGACCAAAATTCCTCCTGACATGTGCGCAAACTTCATCATCAACTCCAAAAAACGTCTGACTGCTGTGCTTGCCAACTAGGGTTTTGCCACCAAGTATTATGTCTTGTTTGCCAGAGGGATCAAATACTTATTTCTCACTGCAAAATGTAAATAAATTTATATAATTTATACAATGTGATTCTCTGGATTTTATTTCTGATATTCTATCGCTCAATGTTAAAATTAACCTCCTTTAAAATTATAGACTGTTCATGTCTTTGTCAGTGGGCAAACTTACAAAATCTGAAAGGGATCAAATACCTATTTCCACCACTGTAGATAATATATAGATGATAGATAGATAGATAGATAGATACATAGGTAGAGAGCTAATGATAGATCAGCAGGGAAGATACAGACTCTCTATTCCACGGTGTGGCTGGCTCAGGGGTGCGGCTGCGGACGCTTCCCAGCACACACATTTACAGGTTGCTGTGTTCCTGACACTGAACAGATTGAGCTGTGGAGGTGAAATCTGATCCCGGCATTGTGGTGAGGCGGCTCCAGCAGGCTGTGTGCAAAACAGGCCGCACTCGCTGTTTCCTTGACGACCCCAGAATTTAAATTTATGAAGGTTTTTTTTTTTACCTCCCTAAAGTGCCATGGCAACCTGTGCAGGAAGCGGCCATGTGTCCTCACTATTGTGATCTCAGCTCGGCTCAGTCACACGTCGTGTGTAGATGCAGTCGCATGGAGAATATGGCACCAGGAGTCTGATAGGAGGTCACATCTGAATTCTTTTCTGGTAGTTCGCAGGCAAAAAGCTTTGTAGTATATAGAAATATCATTCAAAATGTTCAAAGAAGGGAGAAACTTTCTCATGTAAATTACATTGCTATTTGCATCCTAAAATGGACTCTTGAGTGCCTCTGTCTTTCTGCCCATTACACAGCATACATAGATATGTCAGCACTGCAGGTGTCTGCCCCCAAATCTAACAACAGCATGATGTAGACAGAGACCCTGATTCCAATGATGTATCACTTGCTGGGGTTCCGAAGAGTCCGTAAGAATGGAGTGGAGGTCGATTACACACATTGCTGCTCCATTCACGTGCACTGCTGCTTTATAGAGCCCCAGTTGTCTGAATCAATAGGGGAGAGAGAAAGAAAGAACGCGAGAGAAAGAAAGAACGCGAGAGAAAGAAAGAACGAGAGAGAAAGAACAAGAAAGAACGAGAGAGAAAAAACAAGAGAGAGAAAGAACAAGAGAAAGAACGAGATAGAAAGAAAGAAAGAACGAACAAGAGAAAGAACGAACGAGAGAAAGAACGAACAAATGAGAGAAAGACCAATAGAGAAAGAAAAAGAAAGAAAGAATGAGATAGAGAAAACAAGAGAGAAAGAAAGGGATAGAAAGAACAAAAGAGGAAGAAATAATGAGAAAGAAAGAACAAGAAAAAAGAGAATGAGAAAGAAAAAGAACAAGAAAGAAAGAACGAGATAGAAAGAACAAACGAGAGAAAGAAGCAAAGAACAAGAAAGAAAGAACGAGATAGAAAGAAAGAACAAGAGAGAAAGAACAAGAAAGAAAGAACGAGATAGAAAGAACGAGATAGAAAGAAAGAACGAGAGAAAGAAACAATGAGAGAAAGAAAGAACGAGATAGAAAGAAAGAACAAACGTTTTACAAGCCGATTTAATGTCCAATGAGGTTCTAGCTTGGATGCTTTTATCTCCAGTTGTTATATGAATACCAAAGGGGAAAAGCCATCGGAATCGGAAACCATTTTTCAGAATGGCATCAGTAAACGGTTTCAAGAGTCTATTAGGGATTCATTGAAATACTATCTCCAATTGACTGATCTTACGCACCCCCCTACCTGATTTCGAAACCTTATGTGCAACAGTTCATAAACCCAAGAAAATAATGTCTACCATTTACCAAATACTAGCCACTGTAGATTGCTGCCTCAAGAGAGCTTTTATCATACAGTGGGAAAATGATTTGGGCTACAAGTTTACACCGACTCAAATATCTTACATTTACAAACACACAGATGGTCCGACGCAATGTGTCAGGGCGCAGGAGAACGCTTTTAAAATCAATTCTAGATGGTACATTTTTCCGAAACAAAGCAACCATTGGTGGACAGGCGCATCAACTATTGGAGATGTGGAGACACTAGTGGCACATATTTACATATGTGGTGGTCAAGTCCTACTCTTCTTCAATTCTGGTGCCCTGCGGAAAAGTTCATCCACAATGTGTTAAACAAAACAATCAGCCTGACACCTGAAATAGTTATTGAACTTTCCGATTTGGCCTGAACATAAACGCATTTCTCTCCTGGTGCAACACATACTGACGGCAGCAAAATAATTAATCCCTATGTTTTGGAAATCAACAGCTATTCCTTCCACCTATCAACTATACGAAAAAGTAGACTTGTTATACCATGTAGCTAAACTTGTTGCTTTAGTGCACTGTTCTCAACCGGCGTTTGAAGAAACTTGGTGCCCATGGACCCATTTTAGGTCCACTTACAAACACAAGCAAGACTAATGTAGCATAATTAAATTGCAATAATAAAGCTTGGAAAAAACACGTGCACCCCCCTCTCTCTCATTTCTTAATAAAACTCCAATCAGATTGATATCTCGATAGCAGTAGCAATTCAGAGACCTAATGCTTATCTACGAACCTGATGCATAATGACGTTTTTGACTTTTTGACTTTAGAAGATTATGAAACTACTGTCTATTATTCCACAATGTAGTGCTACCCTGTAATGCCGTATTTAGGTCACAGGCTGGTTAAATATTTGTTACTCGTAATGTAAAGATATATTTGCTGCATTCTATTCTGATTTCATGTTCTTTTATCTGTTATACTTTCAATAAAAAAACTATTGAAAAGAAAAGAAAGAACAAGAGAAAGATCGAGAAAGAACAAGAGAGAAAGGCTGAGAAAGATAAAGAAAGAAAGAACAAGATAGAAGGAACGAACAAGAGAGAAAGAAAGAACAAAGAAAGAATGAGATAGAAAGAAAGAACAAGAGAGAGAAAGAGAGACAGAAAGATAAAGAAAGCAAAAAAAGAAATGGATGGAGGGATACATGGAGGACGCACGTCTCAGCATTGAAATTGCAGCCCCAACAATGAAAAGTCATGGAATTATGGAAATCATGGGATGGAGAGACAAGTTAAAGATATGGAAGTGTTGAAAGAATGGGAACAAATTTTTCATAAAATCTTGATTTATTCACTAAGCATGAGCACCAGGCACAGAAATCCTGGCACTTACAGCCTCCGCTGACATCACTGAGGTCATTAATGCTTGTCTGGGAATATTCTGACGCTCTGATTGCTCTTGTATCCGCTTCTAGCAGTTCCTGTGCAATTGTCAACCAATGACGTCCCAGAGGTTCTCGATGGGAGACAAGTCTGGAGATACTGCAGCCATGGTAGTTCGTTTAAGCCATGCAGGATAGTCACATTAGCACCAGCAATACGCAGCCTAGCGATGTCGTAATGCTTGTGGGACACTTTGGAGAAATGGCCGTACCACTGCGTCAGGGTTGGTAGCCAGAATGACTGGGAGAAAGAGTGGGGGATGAGTAAATCCTGAAAGCCAAGACTTGAGAACACAGTCACCTCAGTTATGGAGCCTCCTCCTCAATATGTGGATAATTTTTTTGAGATTGTAATTATTCAGTATACTTTTGTCAGAGCACAAGACACAAGGGATCATTATTGGATATTTAGGAGAATCGAGAAGACCATAATATTCCTGTTTACCAGGCACAATCTGAAAACTGCGGAAGTCTGGATAAGGACACTCACTTTTGTTTCAGCTGAACATATGACACCATGACATTTATGTCACTAGAGGTCACAACCCCTGCACTCTACACCATTAAAACGAGCTCAGGAAGCAAAATTTCCAATAAAGTTGCTCAATTACCATATAACCTGCTTCACACTAGTATAATAGAGGCGCATTTTTGCACCTATATTACCTCCACAAATCATGGACTCACCACAGATCTAACAAGCAGAAATAAGCTGGCCATATAACTCATGGCCATGCTAACTGCATGCCCCCAACCATTCATGATCTAGAGTGACAGTTCTGAACTTATCCTGGGAGGTCGGTGGGACGTCCCGCTTTCAACTGTATCTGTACCATTGAATATCATGGCGATGCAGGGAGCCGTCAGCTCTGTGCTCCCCCATTCACCTGTGCAGCCTGAGACTTTTCATAGCTGGCGCGATTATGTGAATGTATTGCACTTACTGCGCTGGACCACACTCGGCACAGAGCAGAGATTGCCTGCGCTCGTCATGTGAATGGCGCAAGGTGAGCATTTTTTTACTTATTTGCTAGTGAGGTGGAAGGGGCACTGTGGAGCATCCAATTGTTTGTGGTGGAAATGGGAACAGCATGGGGGTATCATACTATGTGTGAAAGGGGACACTGGGGGCATCATACTGTGTATGTAAGGGGACACTGGAGGCATCATACTGTGTGCGTAAGGGGATACTATAGGGAGCATTATACTGTGCGTGTAAGGGGACACTGGGTGCATCATATTCTGTATGGAAAGGACATTGTGGGGGCATCATACTGTGCGTGTAAGGGGACACTGGGTGCATCATACTGTGCATGCAAAGGACAAAGTGGGGGCATCAAACTGTGCATGTAAAGGACACTGTGGGGGTATCATACTGTCTGTAAGGGGTAATTGATGGGTCATCATACTTTGTGTGTAATTGGACTGTGTGGGGGCATCAATGTGTGCAGGGGACATCACTGGAGGGGCATTGTAGAGGCATCATAATATGTATGGGGGCCAAAAAAGATAATAAACTGTGCAGGTACACTAAGGGGCTTCATTATAAACACTCTTTCTATGTAAATATCAAGGAACTTGGCACTCAAAGTGGTGAAAAAAGTGATTCCATTTATCGGCATCCAGATAACATAAACTAAATGTTTTCGGCCCAATCTTGGATGTTGTGAGTTCATTTTTCCCTTCACCATTGAGGTCTGATGAACTCTCTCCTCTGGTGAAGGAAGGTAGTGAGGCTGATTACCAAACACCTGGGCAGCTAGATGATAACCGGGTGGCTGGAATTGAGGACTGGATATAAGGCTGCCGACGCCCTTCTTCCTGGCTGGTGATTTTCCTGCTGGATTCTTGGAGACCAGTCTGATTCCTGCATCTCAAAGCTAAGTTTTTCTGCTCTGCTTTGTACTCTTCAGTTTTGTTTTTGTTTTGCCTTGTTTTTTGGGGATCAGTCTAAATTCTTGAATTTCAAGAATAATTGTAAATTATTTTTTGCCTTGAAGCCTAACTCGTCGGGGAACTCCGCGCAGCAGGTTAAAATTGTCATCTCTTTGCTGCGCGGCGATCCCCAGGATTGGGCGTTTTCTTTGAAACCTGATGATCCTATTCTGAATAATGTGAATGCGTTTTTTCAAGCCTTGGGGTTGTTGTATGATGAACCTAATGCTATTGATCAGGCTGAAAAGACCCTGTTGGCATTAAGCCAGGGTCAGGATTCGGCAGAGTTGTACTGTCAAAAATTCCGAAAGTGGGCGGTCCTTACTACCTGGAATGATGGTGCCTTGGCAGCCCTCTATCGGAAGGGTTTGTCAGAAACTGTAAAAGATACTATGGTGGGATTTCCTGTTCACTCTGGTCTTGACGATTCTATGTCATTAGCCATTCAGGTGGATCGGCGTTTACGTGAACGCAAAACTACACGAGAGATGTTGCCACCTGTTGAACAATTGTCTGAACCTATGCAATGTGATAGAGTTTTGTCTAGGGCGCAACGTCAGGAGTTCAGAAGGTGTAATAAGCTGTGTTTTTTTTGTGGAGATGCCTCACATATTATTTCAGCCTGCCCTAAACGAGAGAAATGTTGTGCACACACGTTTTCTGTGGGTGGTGTTCAACCTAAGTTTCTTCTGGCAATTACTCTGATCTGCTCCCTGTCCACATTTTCCGCCAAGGCTTTTGTGGATTCAGGAGCAGCTCTTAACCTGATGGACCTGGATTTTGCTAAACGTTGTGGATTTCCTATGACACCTCTGCGGACGCCTATCCCTTTGAGGGGTATTGATGCTACTCCTTTGGCGAAGAATAAACCTCAGTTTTGGACCCAGGTGGTAATGCGGGTCGCCCCAGACCATCAAGAAAATTGCAGATTTTTGGTGTTGCATAATTTGCATGATACCATTGTTCTGGGGTTTCCCTGGTTGCAAATCCATAATCCAGTTCTGGATTGGAAATCTGTGTCTGTGGTGAGTTGGGGTGGTCGGTGTGCCCTTAGTGATGCTCCTGTTTCTCCACCTCTCCCCAGTCGCATGATGTTCCTGACTATTTGGCTGACTTTTATGATATATTTAGTGAGAATGAGTCTGCGTCTTTGCCTCCTCATAGGAGTTATGACTGTGCAATTGAGCTGAACCCGGGGTGTAAATTCCCCAAGGGTCGGCTTTTCAATTTATCTGTACCCGAGCACGAGGCTATGCGATCCTATATTAAGGAGGCATTGGAGAAGGGTCATATTAGACCATCCTCTTCACCCTTAGGTGCTGGGGTTTTTTTCGTGGCTAAAAAGGATGGTTCATTAAGGCCTTGTATTGACTATCGTGCCCTCAACAAAATTACTGTTAAATATCAGTATCCGTTACCCCTGATTTCTGATCTATTCTCCAGAGTTAAAGGTGCTTGCTGGTTTACCAAGCTTGACCTCAGGGGGGCGTATAATCTTATTCGCATTAAGCATGGGGATGAATGGAAGACGGCGTTTAATACTCCGGAGGGACATTTTGAGTACCTGGTGATGCCTTTTGGGCTCACTAATGCCCCTTCTGTCTTCCAGTGCTTCATGAACGATATATTCCGAGACTTTGTGGATAAATTTTTGATTATCTATCTGGATGATATTTTGATCTTCTCCAAGAATTGGGACTCTCATGTGGAACATGTTCGGACTGTGTTCCGGATTTTGAGGGAGAATTCCCTGTATGTCAAGGGATCGAAATGCCTTTTTGGGGTACAGAGGATTTCATTTTTGGGATTTATTTTGTCTCCGTCAACTATTGAAATGGACCCGGCCAAGGTACAGGCCATTTATGATTGGGTTCAGCCCACTTCTTTGAAGGCCCTCCAGAAGTTTTTGGGTTTTGCTAATTTTTATTGGAAATTTATAGCTAATTTTTCTGGTATTGCCAAGCCATTGACAGATTTGACTAGTAAGGTTGCTGATGTGCTGAATTGGTCTCCGGAGGCTGTTTCTTCCTTTCAGGAGCTGAAGCGAAGATTCACTTCTGCTCCGGTTTTGCGGCAACCTGATGTCTCACTCCTGTTTCAGGTGGAGGTGGACGCTTCTGAGATTGGTGCAGGAGCGGTGTTGTCCCAAAAAGATCCTGTGACATCTAAAATGAATCCTTGTGCGTTCTTTTCCCGAAAGTTCTCCCCATCCGAACGTAACTATGATGTGGGGAATCGGGAACTGTTGGCCATGAAATGGGCATTTGAGGAGTGGAGACATTGGTTGGAGGGAGCCAAACACCAAGTCGTGGTCCTTACTGACCACAAGAATTTGATTTACCTGGAGTCGGCCAAGCGCTTGAATCCTAGACAGGCTAGGTGGGCCTTGTTTTTCACACGTTTTGATTTTGTGGTCTCTTTTCTTCCAGGTACTAAGAATGTCAAGGCAGACGCCCTCTCTAGGAGTTTCCTTGCTGATTCTCCTGTTGTGACTAAGCCTGCTACCATCTTAGGCGAGGGGGTAGTTCTTTCTGCCATCTCGCCCGATTTGAGACGTGCGCTGGAAAGTTTCAGGAAGACAAACCTGAGCGTTGTCCCAGTGGAAAGTTGTATGTTCCTGACCAGTGGAGGAAGAGAGTGATGTCTGAAGTTCATTGCTCTGCATTGGCTGGTCATCCAGGTATTTTTGGTACTAGAGATCTGGTGAGTCGGTCATTTTGGTGGCCCGCCTTGTCTCATGATGTCAGGAATTTTGTGCAGTCCTGTGGGACTTGCTCCCGGTCTAAACCTTGTTCTCGCTCTAGTGGCTTGTTGATGCCTTTGCCGGTGCCCAGGAGGCCATGGACCCATATTTCAATGGATTTTATCTCTGATATGCCTGTCTCTCAGAGAATGACTGTTATTTGGGTGATTTGTGATAGATTCTCTAAGATGGTCCATCTTGTACCACTCCCTAAGTTGACATCTTCCTCTGAGTTGGTGCCCTTGTTTTTGCAAAAGGTGGTTCGCTTGCACGGGATTCCTGAGAACATTGTATCTGACAGAGGAGTTCAGTTTGTGTCTAGATTTTGGAGGACTTTCTGTTCCAAGCTGGGAATTCAGTTGTCCTTCTCCTCTGCGTTTCACCCTCAGACCAATGGGCAGACAGAGAGGACAAACCAGACTTTGGAGTCGTATTTGAGATGTTTTATTTCTGCCGATCAGGATGATTGGGTTTCATTTTTGCCCTTGGCCGAATTTGCTTTAAATAATAGAGCTAGTTCTGCCACTTTGATGTCACATTTTTTTTTGTAACTTTGGTTTTCACCCTCGATTTTCTTCAGGGCAGGTGGAGCCTTCTGCCTGCCCAGGTGTTGACACTGTGGTGGAGAGAATGCACCAGATCTGGGACCAAGTAGTGGATAAGTTGTCTCTCTCCCAGGAAAAGGCCCAGCGGTTTTCCAACCGGTGTAGGACCTTTGGTCCCCAGTTTAAGGTGGGTGATATAGTTTGGTTGTCATCAAAAAATATCGCTATGAAGGTGGCTTCTCCTAAGTTTAAGCCTAGATTTATTGGACCTTACAAGATTTTGGAGATTATTAATCCGGCCTCTTTTCGGTTGGCTCTTCCTGTCACATTTAAAATTCATAATGTGTTTCATAAGTCCTTGTTGAAGAGGTTTGTTGAACCAGTAGTTCCTGTGGTGGCACCTCCTGACCCTATATTGGTTGAAGGTAACATGGAATATGAGGTAGAGAAGATACTGGATGCCCGTCTGGCTAGACGGAGACTCCAGTATTTGGTTAAGTGGAAGGGTTATGGTCAGGAGGATTCCTGGGTCTCTGCCTCTGATATTCATGCCGAAAGACTGGTGCGTGCCTTTCATCGGGCTCACCCGGATCACCCTGGTGGCATGGAGGAGAGTTCGGTGACCCCTCCTCAAGGGGGAGGTACTGTTGTGAGTTCATTTTTCCCTTCACCATTGAGGTCTGATGAACTCTCTCCTCTGGTGAAGGAAGGTAGTGAGGCTGATTACCAAACACCTGGGCAGCTAGATGATGACTGGGTGGCTGGAATTGAGGACTGAATATAAGGCTGCCGACGCCCTTCTTCCTGGCTGGTGATTTTCCTGCTGGATTCTTGGAGACCAGTCTGATTCCTGCATCTCAAAGCTAAGTTTTTCTGCTCTGCTTTGTACTCTTCAGTTTTGTTTTTGTTTTGCCTTGTTTTTTGGGAGTTCTGCTATCCCCAGCCGGGGGTGAGCTGAATTCCACTTTTGTCTCTGATCTGTTGATCTTTTGCTCTGTCTTCAGAATATACCTGAGTGCTGATATAGTCTTTTGAAGCCTAGCGACTTCAGGGCCTGTTTTTCCTATCAGTCGGTTGGCTCATTTTGATAGGGTTTTTGCGGATGGCAGACAGCAGCTTTTTTCTATCCTGTCCTATGTAGTTAGCTTGGGCCCCATCATTTGCTCAACCTATCTTTCTATCTGTGTTAGTGTTTTCATCTTGCTTCACCGTCATTATATGTTGGGGGCTGCCTATTGCTTTCGGGTCTGCTCTGGGGCAGTTTAGTTTTCCCCTTTCTGTCTTTAGGCTATGTAGTTCTCCGGCTGTGATCGAGGGGTCTAGGGCACCGTAGGAACCTCCCACGGCTACTGCTAGTTGTTGTGGATAGGTCCAGGGGTCTGCAATCCGATAGCTGCCAACATCTCTGGTGTTTCTGGACTTAGTTGGTATTTTGTTTTTTCCTCCTTCGGTGACTCAACATAACAGTTGGACCGTCATCAGAGTTTCTCAAAGGAATTGCTGGATGCTGTTTTGCTGGGCAGAAAAGGATAAATAGCGCTGTAGTGTGGCGACCTGGGAATGGTTGGTGATATCAACGTTCTGTTTGTGGCACATTAGTATATGGGAGGGCGGAACTTTTCAAGATGGGTGGTGACCATGGCGGCCATTTTGAAGTTGGCCATTTTGGATCTAACTTTATAAATGGCCCACCCAGGTGTAACTATATAAATGGCCCACCCTGTAGATGCCTAAATATGGCGGCATTATGGCCATGTTATGGAGTTTATTGACTAGGTCCTAATGAAGTTGGACGACTAATAACATATATCATCTATCCACAGGGGAGCGATAGCTGAGAGCTGTACTCTGGAAAATCCATCAGTCCCAATGACAATGAATGAAGTGTATGATCTCGGTTCCATTCAAATGGCGAACTCTGCCGTTGTGATTGGTGGTGTCTTAGGCCTCTTTCACACTTCAGTTATTTGCATCAGTTATAATCCGCCAAAAAGGCAGACAAGCGGATCCGTTCTCAACTGATGTGAACGGATGGCACAGGATCCGTTTTTAGACGGATCCTGAAAATGAGGAAATTTAAAGGAACCGCTGGCCGGGAAGGAGAGAGAGAGAGAGAGGAGAGAGAGAGAATTTTTTTTGTCCGGCACCCAGACAGAATTTGGGGTTAATTCAGTGTCTGGAGGATCCGCCGGCCAAAAAAACGTTGCAAGCTCCGTTTGGAAATCTTTGAGGATGTTGTTGGACACTAACATTGTGGCGGATCCTCACAAAAACGGATGCAACGGACGGCAATCAGTCAGGATCCGCCAATAATGAAAGTCAATGGGGAAAAAAACGGATCCGCAAAGGAAAATGGCGGATCCGTTTTTTTTTTCAAATCTGGCGGATCTTTACTGATTGTCAAAAACGGAAGTGTGAAAGAGGCCATAGTGGTGGGACCCCCAGCAGTCACTTATTTATCGCCTATCCTTGGGCATTTTTCACATGCTACATTAATCTTGTTTTTTTTTTTATTTGTATAGGAGTTAGTGAATGGGGCTGCAATACTGGACTCAGCCTATGAATAAGGGTGGCGCTATTTATGGAAAAAAAAAGTCTGTATTTGTCTTTTTTAACACTGTGAAATGCTGGCCAGTAAACAAATTACCCGTTACTTACGGAGGATGCTGAGAGTTGTAGTTCAGCTACTCTTGTGGCCAGATAGCATGTAAAGCCCATGTGTAACAGAGGATGATCTGCCGGAAACACACACTGATCTCTGTGCTAAGAACACACAAAGAGAATGTGAATCACACATGAAGTGATGATTTATGAAAGGGCAGATTGTCAAACGGCAACTGTATTCATTTCATTTTGGCAGCTGGACAGAAATGAAACATGGCCGGCTACACACAGCTCCCCGAATTACATCATCGTCTATTTCAGGACTGTCTGCCGCCTTCCAGGCCAGATGTTACCTTCCCAAGCTTCCTCTGCACCCCCAATAATTATCCTCATCTCTTCATCCCATAGAGGGAGCCTGGCATCTGATAGTCTGGAAATTCTGATAATCTGGCAACTCCTTTATCTCAGCATCCAGATCAGAAGACAGGTATATTAGTTCCTTCTAAAACAAAAGACTCCTCAACTTTCTTGCCGTTTTCAAGACATCTGCTTGCCATCATTGAATAGAAAATGATATTCTAGAACTTCTCGAGGTCTTAGTACAGACAGAGAACTTTGGAAAACTTGGCAAGTTATTCATCCTGGCCTTTCATGAGCACAACAGAATTTTGGCTTCTGAATTTAGGTGATGAGTGTTTCTGTTCAGAGACATCAAGCAGAAAATTACTAGTAGTTTGAATTGAAAAAAAAAAATCACAAAATTATTATACCATGGTTATTTCTCATTTCTATTAAACTGGACCCGCCAACTTTGGTCTACAAGTTATTGTATGATGTGACTGATATACAGTGCAGAGATTGCAGTATATCCCTCCCTAAAAACAACCAATAAATAAAATAAAAACCAATAAACCCAATAAATAAAAAAAAAAAATCAAATAAACAAAATAAATATAATAAAAAATAAATAAAAAAAATCAAATAAACAAAATAAATATACGGTAATAAAAAATAAATAAAAATAACTAAAATATATAGATATAAAAATAATAAATCAAATAAAGTCAAGTATTACATAGTAACATAGTTATTAAGGTTGAAGGGAGACTTTAAGTCCCCATCTAGTTCAACCCATATCCTGTCCTAACCTGCCCTAACATGTTGATCCAGAGGAAGGCAAAAAAACCCATGTGGCAAACAGTAAGCTTCACATTGGGGAAAAAATTCCTTCCCGACTCCACATACGGCAATCAGACTAGCTCCCTGGATCAACGCAATATTAAGGAAACTAGTGTATATGCCCTGTAATATTATACTTTTCAAGAAAGGCATCCAGTCCCTTCTTAAATTTTAGTAGGGAATCACTCATTACAACATCATATGGCAGAGAGATCCATAGTCTCACTGCTCTTACAGTAAAGAATCTGCATCTGTGAGTATGCTTAAACCTTCTTTCCTCCAGACGTAGAGGATGCCCCCTTGCCCCATCACAGGTCTAAGAGTAAAAAGATCATTAGAGAGGTCTTTGTACTGTCCCCGCATATATTTATACATTGTAATAAGATCACCCCTAAGCCTTCGATTCTCCAAACTAAATAACCCCAAGTGTAATAACCTGTCTTGGTATTGCAGACCCCCTAGTTCCCTAATAACCTTGGTCGCTCTTCTCTGCACCCGCTCCAGTTCAGCTATGTCTTTCTTATACACCGGAGACCAGAACTGTACACAGTATTCTAAGTGTGGACGCACTAGTGACTTATATAGAGGTAAAATTATGTTCTCCTCATGAGCATCTATGCCTCTTTTAATGCATCCCATTATTTTATTTGCCTTTGCAGCAGCTGCCTGACACTGGCCACTAAATGTGAGTTTGTCGTCCACCCATACACCCAGGTCTTTTTCAGTGACAGTTTTGCCCAGTGTTTTACAATTAAGCACATAATTATACATCTTATTCGCTCTACCCAAGTGCATGACCTTACATTTATCCCCATTAAAGCTCATTTGCCATTTATCAGCCCAAACTTCTAGTTTACATAAATCCTCCTGTAATATAAAATTGTCCTCCTCTGTATTGATTACCCTGCAGAGTTTAGTGTCATCTGCAAATATTGAAATTCTACTCTCTATGCCCCCTACAAGGTCATTAATAAATATGTTAAAAAGAAGCGGGCCCAAAACTGACCCCTGTGGTACCCCACTGCTAACCGTGACCCAGTCCGAGTGTGCTCCATTAATAACCACCCTTTGTTTCCTATCATTGAGCCAGCTCTTAACCTACCTACACATATTTTCCCCTATCCCCATTGTTCTCATTTTATGTCTCAACCTTTTGTGTGGCACCGTATCAAAAGCTTTTGAAAAGTCCATGTACACCACGTCCAGTGCATTCCCTTGGTCCAGTCCGGAACTTACCCCTTCATAAAAGCTTATCAGATTAGTCTGACAGGAACGGTCCCTTGTAAACCCATGTTGATATTGGGTCATGAGGTTATTCTTCTCCAGATACTCCAGTATAGTATCTCTTAGAAAACCCTCCAGGATTTTACCCACAGTTGAGGTTAAACTTACTGGCCTATAATTTCCAAGTTCAGTTTTTTTCCCCTTTTTGAATATTGGCACCACATTTGCTATACGCCAGTCCTGTGGTACACACCCTGTTATTATGGAATCTTTAAAGATTAAAGATAATGGTCTATCAATGACTGTGCTTAATTCCTGCAGTACTCGGGGGTGTATCCCATCCGGGCCCGGGGTTTTGACAATTTTAGTGATTTTTAGACGCCGCCGTACTTCCTGCTGGGTTAAGCAGGTGACATTATTATTGATACTGATGATGTCGGCAGCCATGTATACCGCCATGTACGGCTTTCATACAGCCGAGTGACCGATCTCCAAGAAGGCCTAGAAATTGCCAGTGGGAGCTGAAGGGGGATGTCCCGTGTTCAAGACCCTCATCTTTAACTCATGGCAGTCAGCAGCTGCAAAAAGCCTTTCTGTGGAGCGTGCATCCGTACATCATCAGACAAGACATATAACACTTGGCAGCTTTTCATTTTGGAGTCTTGCAAAAGTGGCGGGTGGGCATATTCAGTAGTACCCTTCTTTCCCAGAAATAACTGAATGCCATCGTCTCTGTTTCTTGGAACGGTGGCTAAGGACCCGTAAGATCAAAGCTGCAATTTTAAAGTTTTTGCAAAAAAATGGCAAATAAGCATTGCTCAGTGATTTACAGGAAATATGCCAGTGGGTTTTTACTATGCAATCTGACAGCAGCATGATGTAGGGACAGAGACCCTGATTTTAGCAATGTGTCGTTTAGCTTACTGGGTGCAACAGTTGTAATGCAATCACAGTTTTCTCTGCAGTGCTTAAATGCTGAGCGTCGTATAACTCTGCCCACACCACCACTGATTGGCTGCTTTCCGTGCACACTGTGCATAGGCAGAAAGCTGCTTTTCAATGCTGAGGGCGTGTTGAGACTAGGAGGCGCCAAAAATGAAGTACTAAATCAGCACAGAATTGCACCTATATAGTTAAATTAAAACAAAAATAATCAAAAACAAACAAAATAGAATTGTGATCAATGAAAAATGTTCGAGGAGAAAACTGAAATGACTGCAGTAACATGTAACAGATAATTCTGCTCCATTTCTATCCGTGCTGATTTGATATTTTTTACACATTTATCTATGGATTACATTTTGTTGTCCTTTTATTATATATACTATATAAAATGACATTTTGTATGGACGTTGTGCCACCCTGTACATGTCTCACTGAGCCTAGAGAAATAACTGCTGAACAAGATATCATGAGCTGACAATATTCCCAGAACATCTCCATTCTGCAGCGGGAATAGCGGATCAATGACTGGAAGCGATATTCATGAATTAATAATAAGGCATGTAGAAAATGGAGAATGTTTTAATTTTCATGCTGTCTTCATTTATGATACTCTGCCGGAAGAGAAAGCCATCCAGGCTCTGATCCTGTAAGAGGAAACACACCCGTCCTCTTATCGGTCCCCAGCAGACGCGACATTGTAAAGAATTTGAGGAAATGATGTCATGTCATCCCACCCGTGTCTGCTGTGCAGAGCGTCGTTATGCTGTTGTGTTTGACTATTTCTTCAGCCGTTATTGACTACGGTACAAAGCCGGAAACTCACTGAGAAAACGGAAAACTGTATTTTGGCCGTAACAGCTTTTTTGGATATTGGACCAAATAATTATATGGGACAGAGTCAAAGAGAATGGCACCTACTGGCTGGGGTTTAATAAGTACATACCCAATTTGTATCTGTTTCTGCCTATCTATCCATCCACCCATCTATCATTATCTATCTATCTATGATGGATGGGTGATTGGTAGAGTTGAGCGAAACAGGTCGGCCAGATTCATAAGTCGCCGACTTATGGAAAAGTCGGGTTTCGCCGACCGAAACCTGACCACAGCGTGAAGTCGGCCATGCGGTCGGCAAAACGAGCGCCAAAGTTGGATTTTCCAGAATGCTTACACGTGACTTTTTTCAGCCACTGAGCAAGGACGTACACTGTGGGCAACGAGATGACATGTGCAGCGTCCGGGGAGAGAGAGATTTCTCGCACTTTAAAAAAGCGGTCCGGCATGTCGGTGTGTTTCCTGTCCTCCACTCCCTGCCGACTTTGCTTCCCCATTGACTTGCATTGGGTTTTGTGTTTCAGTCGGACCTTCGACTTTTTCCGATAGTCGGACGATTTCGTTCGACTCAATTTTTGAGAAAGTTGGGTTTCATGAAACCCGACTCGACCCTAAAAAAGGCAAAGTTGCTCATCTCTAATGAATAGTAAAAGAATAAATAGATGGACGGACAGACAGATGGATAGTTTCTATCAAAAGAAAGATACTCCTTGTCAGGGGCGGGACTACTGCGGTCGCAGCGGTCACAGCTGCGAATGAGTCCTCAGGGGCCCGATCACGGAGCTGCAGCTCCGTTCTTTGATTGGCTGCAACTGGCTGCTCTGTGCGCACAGGACCTGTGATGAGGTCACAGGAGGGGAGGAGTCAGGGGTCACATGATCAGGGGCCTCTGTCTGAGGCAACTGATCATGTGACCACATAACTCCTCCCCTCCTGTGACCTCATCACAGGTCCTGTGCGCACAGCCCTCAGTGTATGCAGGAGTCTGCTGTGCTGGTTGTCATGGTGCACTGCTGGATGAGGGTAAGTTTATGTGTGGGGTGAGGGGTTTACAGGGTGGATGTAGCAGAGCCGTGTGTGTATGAGTACGAAGTGTATGGAGAAGCGCCGTTTGTACAAAGTGTATGGAGCGCAGCAGTGTGTGTGTACGAGGTGTATGGGGCGAAGCCGTGTGTGTACGAGGTGTACGGAGCGGAGCCGTGTGTATGAGGTGAGCGGAGCAGAGCCGTGTGTGTACAGAGCGCAGCCGCGTGTGTACGAGGTGTACGGAGCGCAGCCGTGTGTGTGAGGTGAGCGGAGCGTGTACGATGTGTATGGAGCCGCGCGTGTACGAAGCGGAGATGTGCGTGTATTTTGGCATTGGGGGGAGGGGCATAACTTTGTAGTTACGCCACTGCTCCTTGTTGTGGCTGTCAGCACACAAAGTGTCAAAAGAAACAGGAAGAGTGTAAGAGGGAGAGAGTAAGAGCGAGAGAAAAAGGGAGAGAATAAGAGGAAGAAAGAAAGAGTAAGAGCAAGAGAGAGAAAGAGGGAGAGATTAAGAGGGAGAAAGAGGGATAGTAAGAGGGAAAGAGTAAGAGGGCGAAAGAAAGAAAGAGGCAGAGAGCAAGAGAAAGAGGGAGAGATTAAGAGGGAGAAAGAAAGAAAAAGAGGCAGAGAGCAAGAGAGAAAGAGGGAGAGAGTAAGAGGGAGGGAGAAAGAAAGAGGGAGAGAGCAAGAGAGAAAGAGGGAGAAAGAAAGAGGGAGAGAGCAAGAGAGAGAAGGAAGAAAAGAAAGAGAGAGAAGAGCAAGTTATTCAAAAAATTCTTGATTTATTCAGTCTGGAGTATGAGCACCAGGCACAGAATTTCCAACATTTACAGCCTTGGCTGCTATGACTGAGGCTATTGGTCGTTTGAGGAATGTTCTCTTGCGCTGAAATGCAGTTGGACAAATCATCAAGATCCTCTGCTGGCAGCTCCTGTGCAACACACTGCATATGGTTGCACACTGTATACTGCCAAATAAAAAAACAAGGGTAAAATCGGTCCCCCTGTAAGATCAACATATAATGTTAGTAATATAATTGTATAATGAGTACAGTACCCTCACATGTCAAAAGACCGGACCCTATATACTTTAACTAGAACAGGGCAGTCAGTGAGTAATCAGTAGAAAAGAAATGGGAACAGAGGCGACCATAAAAGTCCCAATACATCAAGAAATGGTGAAGCAAAATTATATTTTATTAGGATCAGGTGATATCAAATAGAGTAACAAACCAATGTAATAAAACATAGAAATAAAAAATATATTAACAGAAATATATTAATAAAAGCAAGTTACGTACACCCAGTAGGTGTTGACTATTGACCAGAGGGAGATAGTAAAGTCAGGATCAAATAAGAAGATATCTACAGTGGGGGAAAAAAAGATTTAGTCAGCCACCAATTGTGCAAGTTCTCCCACTTAAAAAGATGAGAGAGGCCTGTAATTGACATCATAAGTAGACCACAACTATGAGAGTCAAAATGAGAAAACAAATCCAGAAAATCACCTTGTCTGATTTGGCAAGATTTATGTTTCAAATTATGGAGGAAAATAAGTATTTGGTCACCTGAAAACATGCAAGATTTCTGGCTCTCACAGACCTGTTGTTAGGAGTGGCGGAAGGCACTAAAAAAAAAAAAATAAAGTGCCTTCGCCACTCGGGGTCCACCATGCGGTGGATGACAAAACCGCTGCTGAGAGAGGCAGAGCACTACAGCGGTAATATGCACAGGGTTCTAACTCACCCAGGTGCAAAAAGGCAAGCTCTGTTAAATGACACAGAGCTGCAGGGAAAAATAATACCAAAGTATCACTGAGCTTGTTAACAGCACAGGATCTCAGCGGCACACGTGCGGTAGCCGGAAACCGGAGTAGTTAAATACAGTTACTACAACCGAGCGGACTTACCTTGTACACGTGTGCTCGTCGTCGCAACTGCGCACGCCTGGACAGGCTGCAACCGCAAATATCGCAAGCGCGATGCAGGACGCTAAGCTGCTGGAAAGATGGAGCTTGTGCGCGCTGGCGCTAGCACAGGTGCTGACAGAAAACCACTCACTCACACAGACGTAATAACCGAGGGAAGGGGTTTCTTAATGAGTCAGACACCAGTCCAAGCATCCGTCACCATACACTCAGCAGCAGTATAAAAATACTAGCGCATGGCATAACGGCCATGCACACTTTATATAGCATACAGGACCTGCCGGAAATCTCCAGAGCCCTGAGCCAAGCCAATGAAATCAGGAGCAGGACCTGAGCACCTGACTCCTGGACTTCAATGGGAGCTCGTCCCGTGGGCATGCTCAGAAGCTGGGAAAAAGGACAGCCTCTGGAGACAAATGTGTGAATCTGGATTCCCGCATAGGCATTATAGAACCCAGATTCCTAACACCTGTAACATCTTCTTTAAGAGGCTCCTCTGTCCTCCACTCATTACCTGTAGTAATGGCACCTGTTTAAACTTGTTATCAGTATAAAAGACACCTGTCCACAACCTCAAACAGTCACACGCCAAACTCCACTATAGTGAAGACCAAAGAGCTGTCAAAGGACACTAGAAACAAAATTGTAGCCCTGCACCAGGCTGGGAAGACTGAGTCTGCAATAGGCAGGCAGCTTGTTGTGATAAAATCAACTGTGGGAGCAATAATAAGAAAATGAAAGACATACACAGTCAACTGATAATCTCCCTCGATCTTGGGCTCCACGCAAGATCTCACCCCGTGGGGTCAAAATGCTCACAAGAACGGTGAACAAAAATCCCAGAACCACATGGGCGGACCTAGTGAATGACCTGCATAAAGCTGGGACCACCGTAACAAAGGCTACCATCAGTAACACACTATGGCACCAGAGACTCAGATCCTGCAGTGCCAGACGTGTCCCCCTGCTTAAGCCAGTACATGTCCGGACCCATCTGAAGTTTGCTAGAGAGCATTTGGATTATCCAGAAAAGTATTGGGAGAATGTCATATGGTCTGATGAAACCAAAGTAGAACTGTTTGGTAGGAACAAAATTTGTTGTGTTTGGAGGAGACAGAATGCTGAGTTGCATCCAAAGAACACCATACCTACTTTGAAGCATGGGGGTGGCAACATCATGCTTTTGGGCTGTTTCTCTGCAAAGAGACCAGGACGACTGATCCGTGTACATGAAAGAATGACTGGGGCCATGTATCGTGAGATTTTGAGTGCAAACCTCCTTCCATCAGCAAGGACATTGAAGATGAAACGTGGATGAGTCTTTCAGCATGATAATGATCCCAAGCACACCTCCAGGGCAATGTAGGAGTGGCTTCGTAAGAAGCATATGAAGGTCCTGGAGTGGCCTAGCCAGTCTCCAAATCTCAACCCCATAGAAAACCTTTGGAGGGATATGAAAGTCCGCGTTGCCCACTACAGGCCCAAAACATCACTGCTCTAGAGGAGATCTGCATGGAGGAATGGGCCAACATACCACCAACAGTGTGTGCCAACCTTGTGAAGACTTACAGAAAACGTTTGACCTCTGTCATTGCCAACAAAGGATATATAACAAAATATTGAGATGACCAAATACTTATTTTCCACCATAATTTGCTAAATAAATCTTGCCTAATCAGGCAAGGTGATTTTCTGGATTTGTTTTCTCATTTTGACTCTCATAGTTGTGGTCTACCTATGATGTTAATTACAGGCCTCTCTCATCTTTTTAAGTGGGAGAACTTGCACAATTGGTGGCTGACTAAATACTTTTTTACTCATATGAAGCCCATAAAAATTGGCCCATTAAGATGTCGTATCACATATATAACTCATATATAGACAATATTTATATGTAAAGTGCTAGTGCAGGAAGATGACATAGTCCTGTAATGTGTGGGACATAGAAAGTGCTAATGCTTTAGTCAGCTAGTGCATGGAAAATCCACATGCAAATAAAGTGCAATTATAGAGAACACAATTGTAATCATAAGCATTAATAATATAACACCTTCCCTACCGCATGTCTGTAATATGTGGGCCAATATCTGTCACTTAAACTATTCGCCATCCTATCTCTTTTCTGCTGTATACATCGGCATACTGTACACAGCTGCACTCTGTACATAGCCGCACACTGTATATAGCTGCACACTGTATATAGCCGCACACTGTACACAGCCGCACACTGTACACAGCCGCACACTTTATATAGCCACACAGTGAATAAAGACGCACACTGTATACAGCCGCACACTGTATATAGCTGCACACTGTATAAAGCCGCAACACTGTATATAGCTGCAGACTGTATACTGCCGTACACTGTATATAGCAACACACTGTATATAGCCGCCCAGTGTATTTAATCGCACACTGTATACAGCCGCACACAGTATATAGCAGCACACTGTATATAACAGCACACTGTATATAGCAGCACACTGTATATAGCAGTATTCTGTATATGGCAGCACACTGTATACAGCTGCACATTGTATACAGCCACACACTGTATATAGCAGCATACTGTATATAGCCGCACATCAAATATAGCCGCACACTGTATATAGAAGCACACTGTATATAGCTGCAAACTGTACATAGCAGTACACTGTAAGCACTAAGATGTATGCAAATGGTGAATATATGAAATGTAAACTCCGTTACTGCCGTATAGACCATACTTATAAAATTAAGGGGTCAGCTGAGCTTGGGATCCAGTGTCTCTCCCCTCTCTCCTCCTGGTATGTTTACCTTACTTTTGTGTCTTTGTAATTTCACCCCTGATTAAATGGCTGTCCAGCTGGGGATTTTACCCCTTATTGCTTTTCACTGGTCTGCCTGTTATATATCGGGTGTGTATACTTGAATCTTTACCACCAGGTGTTTACTTATGATAAGGGTCAGAGTGAGGTTTTTGACACTGTATACCCCTTTGCTCTGCTTCTGCTTGTGTCACCCTTTATTTGTCATTGTTTGTGCTTTTCTACCTGTGTTATCTAATAAAGATTTGTGATTTTATCATACTTTGGACATCTATGCACTGATTTCCTCTTGTTGTTTCTTATTGGCCACCTGCCGCAGCAATGTGACCTGTCTTTCGATGGGATCTATCTATGCATTCATTCATTTCATATCTATTGCCAAGGGGCTGCACACAATTCACTATTATTACTAAACTGTCATTGTAAAACCTAGAGGAAACTAATTGTCATGGGTTTACCATGACAGAGAGGAGCCAGAAGACTGCAGCGTCTGCGTTCTCCTACTTCTGCACTGATTAGAAGAATGTCACCTTCTTATTAAATGGTGTAAAAATTCTTTTGACAGTCCAGGGGTTATTCTGCTCAGTTGAGAGCTCCTGGATCTAAGGCTCTCAGCTGTGCATTGTTAGCCACTCCCATCTCTTGTATAATCTGGGCCCTGACTAGCATTCATTGTCAGAAAATAGCTTATGCTGCTTGGCTGGTGGTTGTTGCTGGTTATTGGAAAAGGTGTTTGGTGGGACTGTTGCTAGGTATTAAGTGTGTGATAATTCCCTTTCTTATCCTACTTTGGTTTAACAGCATGCACCACTCCCAGGTGCATTCCTCTGTTATATGTGTGAGTATACAGCTCTGGCAAAAATTAAGAGACCACTGCAAAATTTTCAGTTTGTCTGATTTTTCTCTTTATAGGTATATTTTTGAGTAAAATATAAATTGCTCTTTTATTCTATAAACTACTGACAACATGTCTTCAAATTTCCATGCACTAAATTTTGTATTTATTTTCAGAATATGAGAAATGGTCAAAAAAAATATAATGCAGTGCTTGCAGACCTCGAATAATGCTAAGAAAACGAGTCCATAATCATTTAGACACAATACTAATGTTTTAACTCAGGAAGAGTTCAGGAACCAATATTTTGTGGAATAACCATGATTTTCAATCACGGCTTTCACGCGTCTTGGCATGCTTTCCACCAGTCTTTCACACTGCTTTTGGGTGACCTTATGCCACTCTTGGTACAAAAATTTAAGCAGTGCATCTTTGTTTGATGACTTGTGACTATCCATCTTCCTCTTGATTACATTCCAGAGGTTTTCAATGGGGTTCAGGTCTGGAGATTGGGTTGGCCATGACAGAGTTTTGATGTGGTGGTCCTTCATCCACACATTGATTGACCTAGCTGTGTGGCATGGCGCATTGTCCTGCTGGAAAAACCAGTCCTCAGAGTTGGGGAACATTGCCTGAGCAGAAGGAATCAACAGGATAACCTTGATACATACGTCCTTTGCAAAGAATAACCTGCCCAATTCCAGCCTTGCTGAAGCATCAGCAGATCATCACCGATCCTCGACGAAATTTCACAGTGGGTGCAAGATACTGTGGCTTGTACGCCTTTCCAGGTCTCCCGCCTAACCATTAAATGACCAGGTATTGGGCAAACCTGAAAATTTGACTCATCAGAGAAGATTACCTTACTCCAGTCCTCTATGGTCCAATCCTTATGGTCTTTGGCAAATTTCAGCCTTTTTCTCCTTTGCTTCTCATTGATGAAATGCTTTTTTATAACTTTACATGACTTAAGCCCTGCCTCTAGGAACCGGTTATGAACTTTTCTTGCTGAGCACTTCACCCCAGCTGCCATTTGCCATTCCTTTTGTAGGTCACTTGAAGTCATCCTGCGGTTGCTGAGTGGCATTTGAATAAGATGATGGTCATCCTGGTCAGTGGAGAGTCGTTTTCGCCCTCCGCCGGTCTGTAGCTTTGTTGTCCCTAATGTCTGCTGCTTGACCTTGTTGTAATGGACTGCTGTCTTAGAAATTTTAAGGATGGAGACAACATGATGCTCACTGTATCCCTCTGCTAGTAAAGCCAGAATTGAGCCCTTCTTTTCCTCACTCAAGACTTTTCTTTTCAATTCCTTTGGCATGGTTAAAAGTTATTTTTTAATTCCTATTACTTTTGGGATATTACTAGCACTTGTTTTGCCATCCAGCTTGTCCAACTGCAAGAGTATTGAGAACATCGCTGTAGGGTTTTTTATACTTTCCTTGGTTAAATAAGATTTGGTTCAGGTGATCACCTAATCAGAAGCACATTATGTAGAATGAGGTGTACTCTGGTTGGAATTCAACTGACACTGGAATGGCTGTCAGACATGTAGAGAAGCTAATATTTATAAAACTGTGCAGTGGTCTCTTAATTTTTGCCAGAGATGTATTTGTATGTTTGCTATTTTTTGTTACCCCTGTTCGTATTACCTTGTTAGTTTGTTTGGTGTACTACGGTATACTACTACTCCCCTCTTCCCTGGGTGGGGGAAGGGTACAGACTAAGGGCCCCGTCACACATAACGACTCACCAGTGATCCCGACAACGATGTGAACTTGTCAGGATCGCTGGTGTGTCGCTACATGATCGCTGATGAGCTGCCAAACAGGCAGCTTCACAAGCGATCAGGACAGCTACACGCGGGTAACAAGCGACGCACGTCGCTTAGTTACCCAATGTGTACCTTAGTTACCTGCGCGCTGGTGCAGGGAGCTGGTAACCAAGGTACACATCGGGTTTCTAAGCGCCGCACGTCGCTTAGAAACCCGATGTGTACCTTGGTTACCAGCTCGCTGATCGCTGGTCTCCCGCCTGCCACACGCAGCGATGCGTGCTGGCCAGCGGGAGACCAGCGATCAAAAAAATGTCCTGGCCATTCCAGGACGATCAGCAATACCCGGCAGGGGGCCGGTCGCTGATAAGTGTCACGCACAGCGATCTCGCTGGTGAGATCGCTGTTGCGTCACAAAACTTGTGACTCAGCAGCGATCTCGCTAGCGAGATTGCTGTGTGTGATGGGGGCTTAAGAGTGGATCATGAGCTAAGGCAATGTACGTGGCCCCGGCAACTTCACCATCAGAAGTAATCTGGCTAGCAGGGTGAGCTAGGGCACACCTAGCATTAGGGACAGGGAAGGAGCCACTGGTCCCGGGACACCCGACAACAGAGTCGTGACACGGATGCTGCAGTAGACAAAAAGGCTCATTCACTCTATGCAGTCCATTTGTGTTTTTTAAGCAACACTCCCCACAAAAATGTACAAAAATATTAATTGGATCGCTACACAAGTTACAGTATCTTACAAAGTAACACAAGAAAACCAAGAACCTGGTTATAAACAACTGTCTACAGCAGTAATAGCAGGTACTGCATTAAAGAAGCGCGGGAATGTACAGCAACAAAACTTATGAATGGGGGATGCTGTACCTTGGGGGCACAAAACTGGTTCTCTGACACTATTACAAGAAGAATGTGCAGCAGGTCTTCAGTGGCTTGTCTGGACCTGTAGAGGGAAAGCTGTATACCTACTTCACATTCTCGGCTGAACAGACATAGGCAAGTTGACAACATAGGATTAAACACCCAGACACACTAAAAATAGTTGTCTGGATTTGATCTGCTGGGGCAATCAGTGCAAAAGAAGACCACCGCGCCTTTTCCCGCTGGACATAGAACAAAGTGAGAACAAAGGCCGCGATTCATTATTACATTTGCTCCTGTTTTTCGTCTAGTTTTTGCTGTTTTTCATTTGCACCTAGTTTTTCTTGCAGTTTGCGCCTTTTTTTAAAAGTCTATTTTATAAGCGTTTGCCTTGTTTTGGGGAGTTTAGAATTTCCAGATGTTTTTATCAATTGTAACTTTTTGAAAAGTAGCAAAATTTGGCACAAATGCTCTTCAGTTCCCCCTCCTGGAATGTTTTTGATTGTCATTTATTTTGGTGTAGTTTTTGCAAGATTTTGAAAAATGTGTGCGTTTTTGTGCAAAATATTGGGGTAACTGCATTAATGAATGGCATTCAGGGAAAATTTAGTCAACCAATCCTCTTTGTAGATTTGGAAAAAGAGGGGATCTGGCACTAAAATATGATCCGACATTGGGGGAGGAGCGCAATTTGGAGCCGCTGATGCCCCCGTTCTCCCTTCCATATTGACGACTGGTGAGGATACATGAGATAGTCTTCTACTTAAGTTGTCAGGAGGCAATGATCATAGTCACCATGCTCTGTGCAACGTTTTGGTTTTTTTTTGGGATGGAGTATAACAAGCAGTAAAACAATCCGGCAATATTTTACATGGATATCGAAAAGTTAGAAAAGTTAACAAAAAGTTGACAAAAGTTAGCTAGTTAGCAACTACAAGCATGTTTCTTCCGGCGCCGGCTCAGATTGGTCACTGACCGACTCCTGGCGGGGATTCAGAAGATCCACGTTAACAGAGCAGCTCTTACTCTTCCGAGCTGCTCTGTCGACCGCGTGCGTTTGCTGAAATCATGCTGATTGACCGCCAGCTTCCCGCGCTTAGGAAGCAGGGAGCCAGCTGTCAATCAGAATGATGTCAGCAGTCACAGAGTTCACAGAGCAGAACGGTTGAGAAACTGCTGCTCTGTCGACATTACATCAGCGGAAGCTGCAAAGTCACCAGAAGGAGAGATCTATGACCGATCTGTGCAGGCAGAGATCTGAGCCAAGAACAGGCAGATAGTTAGCAACTACAGGGGTTGGACAAAATAATGGAAACACCTGGAAACATCAACAAAAGTTAGGTTAATATGGTGTAGGTCCACCTTTTGCGGCGATTACAGCCTCAATTATCAGAGGTATGGATTCATACAAGGTGTGAATTGTTTCCAAAGGAATGGTAGCCCATTCTTCAGTAAAACACTCTCCAGTTCTTTGAGCAATGATGGCGGCGGAAATCGACGTCTAACTTGAATCTCTAAAATCAACCATAAATGCTCAATAATGTTGAGGTCTGGGGATTGTGGGGGCCAGATGAGATGCTCAACTTCATTACAATGTTCCTCGTGCCATGCTTTAACGATTCTAGCTGTATGAATTGGTGCATTATCATCCTGAAAGATGGCGTTCCCCTCCGGGAACAGTGCTTGAACCATAGGATGCACTTGGTCGCCCAAAATGCCTAAATAATCGCGGCTGTTAATTCTTCCATGAAGGGATATCATTGGCCTGGCGGATCTCCACGAAATAGCACCCCAGATCATCACAGAACCTCCGCCATGTTTTACGGTTGGGAGAAGGAAGTCTGGATGGAATGCTTCTTTCGGCTGTCTCCAAACATACACTCGGCCGGAGGTCGGAAATAGGGTAAACGATGATTCGTCTGAGAATATCACATGTTTCCACTGCTCGAGGGACCAATTCTGGATGTTTCTACACCACTCTAAACGCTTGGAAACATTTGTCATTGAGAGCAGCAGTTTTCGCACTGCAGCTCTTCCATGGAATCCAGATTTATGCAGCTCCCGACGAACAGTTTTCGTGGAAACTGGGTTCTGTAGGTGTTCATTGAGCTCAGCAGTGATTTTTCGGAGCCATGATCTTGCGATCCTCTCTCACAATTCGCTTTAGAGTCCGACGGTCTCTCTCAGTCAACTTCGACTTTCGGCCGGACCTGTGCTTTGCTGCGGACGTTTTTCCTTCTCTTTCAAACGCAGTCATTACTTTGGAGACAGTACCTCTTCACATGCCAAGCACTCGGGCACTTTGTTACACTAGCGCCTGCCATACGATCACCAACAATTTGGCCTCTTTGAAAATCCGAGAGGTCTGCCATTGGTATCAGATTCTCATCAATTTTTCTTACAATTCTGCAAAACAAACAGTTAATTTACATACACATATCACATAACACAAATAATCAACTACAAAACATTACCATATGTCACGGTTTGCATGTTTATAACATGTTCGAAGATTATGATGCCAAAACGTTAGGTGTTTCCATTATTTTGTCCAACCCCTGTATCTGCCTGTTAGATCCTAGGCCCGCAGCAAAAAAAAAAAATATAGTCCTGGATAACCCCCTTTAAGTCCATGACCACCTTTATAAATACCTATGCTAGCCGCTCATGTGAAAGGTCACTTCTGTTTACAGCCTTGCAATTGGGCAAATTTTAACTGCAAAGAGGAAATATGTATTTTTGGGCCTAAGTAAACAAGGGAAAGAGTCATGAAGACAGGCAAAGCCTTAGGCTATACACCGAGCTGATCCAGCAACCTGACACCAAAAGATCCAACATCAACTCACTCACAGATGTCACGGCAGCTACTCCTATAGAGAGGCAAATCTCCCCTCTAGCCAAAATATTTATCACAGGGGAGCATGGCATCCCAACCCTTGTCACATATTGCTAGTGAATCTGCCTCTTAAAGGGAAATGGCACCTATTTCTTTTAAAATTGAGACTATAGAACCCGCACCATGAATCGGTGCAGATCACCCAGTGCGGCAGCAGCCAAAGCTGCGCCGTGATGCATGTCACAATGCATTGATACTTATTAGAGAAAAGTCAAATAGAACAACCAAAACCATCATGTTGTATGTGAATTACAATTTCCTGACCCAGAAGTCAAATGACAATTATATGATTCTTCTCCTGGTGTCATCCAAGAGGATCCTGATCCTGGAGCTAAGCTCAAGCTAGGGATCCACATGTACTTTTTACATTATGACCACATAACAACATACTAAAGGGCCTTTTACACATAGCGAGATCGCTAGCGGTATCGCTAAAGCCTCACTGATTTTGTGGTGCAACAGTGATATCGCTAGCGATCTTGGTACATGTGACACGTACCTCCGACCGGCCCCCCCCGCTGGATATCGCTGATCGCGCTCGAACGTCCTGGGCCATTTTCTCCTCGTTGGCGTCCTGCTGGCACCGACTAGCGATGCATGGACGCAGGAGAAAGTCGTCATCATCGCTGCGGTGTGACAGGTAAGAGCGACCGCCGAGCATCGCTAGAGCGTTGCTGCGTCGCTGGTGAGATCTGCCTGTTTGGCAGGTCACTAGCGACCATTTAGCGATGCGCCAGCAATCCTGACCAGGTCGTATCGTTGTCGGGATCGCTGGTGCATCGCTAAATGTAATGGGACCCTAAGACCAAAATTCTATATGGATTAATTTCTTTACACTCCTGTACAGGGGTCAAAGCTCAACCCTTCCAAAAATTGAAAACAGATAATAAATTAATACATAGGAAACAATTACATTTTTACTGCCTGCAATCACCGCTAGAGGGAGCTTAAGACCTTAGTGCATACTGCTCTATTATTGAGTTCACTTATAGTCAGTAATAATCTCCTATGCTCCCTTTAGTGGTGGCTGCTGGTAGTAGTATAGCTGTCTTTGGGACACTTTTTGTTCTTTAAATGTATGCATTTTTGACAAAAAAAATCTTTTTTTATAATTGGAAGTTTATAATAGTTTCCTTTTCATAGCCTCTGTGTTGCCCTGTCTTTTGCTGTCAGCAGAGAGAGTTAAAAGGAACCTGTCACCCCCCCCAGGCGTTTTTAAGTAAAAGAGCCACCTTGTGCAGCACAAATGCTGCATTCTGTCAAGGTGGCTCTTTTATTTGGCGTCCCTTCCACCGCATAAATAAGCATTTTTAAAATTTGTCTGACATACCAGAAATTTGACCGGGTGGCAGGTCTTTCCCCCTCGGACACAGACACCTCACATCCATCAGTCATGTCCTCCTTTTGAATTTGGCGCCGCCTCCTCAGCGTTGATTTCAATTCCTTGGGCCTGCGCTGTAATATCTTTTCTTGGGCATGCGCAGTTAGCGCTGCCCATTCTCTGACATCATATGATGTCTGAGCTATCGCGCCTGCGTGGACGCGCGACCAGAGATCCCGCCCCGCAGTCTCTTCTGATTTATTCACACTGCAGGGCTGGGAATCTTGGGCATGCGCAGTAGTTCTCTGCGGCTCTCCCTCAAATCCCTCCGCCTCTTTCCTACTGTGCAGCGTCATAGGAGGAATCGTCAGCTCATCCCTAATTGAAACATAGAAACAAGCCGTGTTCTATGACAGTGGCTGTTTGCCATCTTGCTGCCAAGGCTTCTGTTGCCTCCAGGTGGAAAGACGCCTCCTCGCCTTCTGTCCCAGCCTCACTCATCTGATCAGCAGCAGGTATCAGCTTACAAGGTGATTGCACACAACCAACCCATCAGATGCTTAGTTTTAAATGAATCAATCAGGAAACAAATGGAGGAAAGGAAAAAAGGCACAAAGAAGAAAAGGCGGCAAAACACAAGTGTGGGAGTCTACGGACCAGAGAAGAATGTCTGCTCCCAGTATTGTATTCAAACTAAAGGAACAAAAGAGCGCAATAGGGTCTTATCCGGGTTATTTCTAGAGAAATAAATTAGAATTTACTCACCCTTTTCAGGAGAGGTTCAGGCATGTGGGATCAGTAGTCTGCTTGCTGCACGTCCAAAGGTCAGCTCTGCGACCGCTTGAAACATCAGATTTTGGAATAAATTCTTGGACTTTTGTGCGCTGCCAGATAAATTCACTAATCCAGTTTATGAGAAAGATTAATCCATTTATTTCCCAACGCGTTTCGAAATGTATACCATTTCTTCTTCAGGGGATGACAAAAGTCCAAGAATTTATTCCAAAATCTGATGCTCCCAGTATTGGACACACTTACCTCTATGGAGACAAATTGATCAAAGGGGTTCTCCAGGCATATAATATCGATGACTCTTCCTTGGAATAGGTCATCAATATCCAATTGGAGGGATAACTGCCAACCGACACGCCACGATCAGCAGCTGGATGTAGACGCTGAACGAAGCTGCACTTTGAACTCTGTTTAGTGTGTAGCAGCCACTGCCGGGTCCTGCAGATCAGCTCTGATTCAAGAGAATTTGTAGTTCTTGTCAGCAGCCACTACACATCGCTGGGCTGCTCCATTCAATGTTTACATCCACCCACTGCTGAATCCTATAGCAGATCGTTGGCGACTGGATATCGGGCCCCGACCAATTCAATATTGATCACATATCCAGGGTACAAATCATTAATAGAATTTAATGCCCTTATAAAGTTAACCATGATAAAGTGAGATTAAAGAGGCTTAAAAGGCACCAAAACAGCACACAGTCTTAAATTAGGTGGACAGGAGCCACCTGACTACTTGATACTTTTGACCACAGATAGGATAAATCACCTCCAGAGGTGTCAGACACTTCTATGAAGCCAATCAATGATCATTTTCGGCAACAATATTGTCAGGCTGCCTATTGCTGGTGCTACTGTGAACAGCCTGTGTGGCCTAAACAAGCTACCATGGCTGCAGCATCTCCGGACTTGTCTCCCATCAAGCATGTCTGAAACGTCATTGATCGGCAACTGCAAAGGAAGCTGCCAGCAGAGGATCTTTATGATTTGTCCAAATGCATTCAGCAGCAGAACATTCCTCCAACAACCATTAATAACCTCATTTATACTATCCAAGGCTGTAATTGCATTGTTTGTGCATATGATTCATACTGAATAAATCAAGATTTTTTTTAAAGGGTTGTCTCCATTTTTTTGATCAGTAACATGTCTCTCCATCCCGCAATTTCTGTAATTCCATGACTTTTCCATCTTGGTTTTGCAATTTCTATGTTGAGGATTGCATATACAACCTATTATTTACACGCAGCAGAGACTAAATAAAAAACCCGCTGAGCCGCCTCGATGTTAAACGCGCGACTCTGACTAACGTACAAGAGCCGTCACTCCATATCATACACAATGCAGGACATTGTGTTTTGTGTCCCTTATCAGGGCCATTCATGTGAGTCACTTTATGTTGCACAACACACCTGCTCTCTTCTCCATAGAAACCAGAACTTCAGGTCTTTACGCTTTGGAGGTGCACGCACCCTTGTAACTAAAACCCGCCATAGTTGTCTAGAAAGTCTATTTCTAATCTTTAAGTATATAGAAAACGGCAAAGTAGAAGTCCGCTATATCAATATGAGGATGGATTTAACGACAATATATCTAAATTCGGTCATTTATATATGTAGATCATCTGAATGTGCTGTCGAGTGCAGCCTCCCGCCCCATGACCGTCAGTCATGCTGGCGACTGATAGGCGCCTGTGTACACAGCAGACTGATCACCCAGAAGCACAGGAGCCGAGCTCCTTACATGACTACGCCAGACTGTAATATGCTGCCCTCACATCAGAGAGAAAATTCACCCTACAAATCTGCTTGAAAGGGGTTGTCCACTATTTTTTTATTTGAAGAATGAGCCCATGATAATCTTAAAACTCCAGGACCCACATCTATCTCAAGAACAGGGTCCCCTGATCACCCGTCTGGGCTGATGTCCAATCACCAGTGAGTGCAGAGGTGACAATTCCTATGGAAATGAATGGAGACATCCGTTAGATATTCCGCCTCCGCTGCACTCACTGATGATCGGACATCAGCCCAAATGGGTGATCGGTAGACCCTAATTCTGAAGATAGATATCGGTCCCACCTGTGGGACCATCAGACATTTTTGCCATAAATGACCCTTGTGAGATAACCCCTTTAACAAAAAACAAAGTGCCTACTCATCTACAGGAGTCTCACCACTCCTCCACACTGCTGCCAGTGTCCACCACTGGTCTCCTACCTTCCTTCCCAAGCCATAAGCATCAGGTGATTGGCTGCAGTGGTCATGTTTCGTCTGACCGGAAGATGCACTTTCTCCCAGCGTTCACTCATCAATATTGCAAAGCTATAATACATTTGTTTAAAAAAAGGTGAAAACCAGGTCAGATAAAGGTGCCTATTGCAGGGACTGAGGGGCCAAAGTAGGCCACGGGGGGGGTACACAAGGAGGAGTGGGGGACGGGAAATGACAAGTGCCCAGAGAAGTGGTCAACACAAGTGGTTGTCACTTTCTGAGCCCCTTTGTTAGCCGTGGCACCTGCCAACAAATATTGCCTTTCAGTGTAGTGGGTCAGTCCGTTGGCCTGCGCCCATTGTGACAAGAAGCGCAGTGTGAACAATCATTAACAAGTGTTTCACAATAAAGACCTGCGGAATAATAGCTGAGAAGGAAACAGAGCCCAGGGCTCAGGATCAGGTTACTCCATGGCATCTGTGGCCGACAGCACCAGAAGGGAATTCCTGGAAGGAGCCGCCCTCACATGTGTGTACACGGCTATATAACCAGAAGCAGATCGGCCGGGCTTATTGTTACCGTCATCATGTTTATATATATATATATGTAGGTTATATAGCAATTACAGGGCCGTTACATACGCCACAGGATATCACAGGCTCTGCTCACATCTGCACCAGGAATTATGTTTTTTTGGGGGGGGATTTGAGAAAGATTGCACCTATGCTATGTCCACCCCTGAGCAGATACATATATAAGACTCTGTTCACACCTCTGCTAGGAATCCAGTTTTCTTGTTTAGATCCAGTTTTCTTGTTTAGCTTCAGGAATAGTAAAAAGCATGTGTCAAATGCTGCTCTTTATCATTAGGACAATGGTGGGTGGTTCTTGGGGCTGCAGATAATAAAATAACGACATCTCCAGAGGTTTCTAAGATCAGTTTTGTCATCGCTATATGACTAGAAATTCTAGGAGAGAAGGAAAACAAAAAAACGGAGACCATCCCAAGAGCCGTGCAGCTCTAGCAACATGCAGCATGTCATATCAGCAGAGCTGTTCCCGAAGTCGCCAGTAGAGGGCACTGTAACACAGCAGTAACATTATATTATACTAGATGCCGGGCATAGTAGCTAACTCTGGTTAGTTTTAACTAGAGTTGAGCGACTTTTGGTTTTTTGGGGTCGCGTTTCGTTTCCTGAAACCCGACTTTTCCAAAAGTCGGGTCGAGCAAGATCGTCCGATTATAGGGAAAAGTCGGGGTCGTCCCGAAACACGAAACCCAATGTATGTCAATGGGGAATAAAAGTCGGCAGTGAGAGGACAGGAAACACACCTACAGTGCCCATTTGAATGCCAAAAGCATCAATTCTTCTTACTTAAGCTTGTCAACCTTAATTAACTTCATAATACAAGTTACGCACTGAAAAATGGGGGTTATTTGGCTAAAGTTGTGGGGGGGGAGGGCTGGCTGCAGGTTTTCATGTGCCCTGGGCGAAAGAGCGCCCCTTTAACACATACCACAACTCATCATGCTCCGATACGGCAGAGAAATAGCGGTATAGTACAATGAAAAATACCTCACTTTTTACATCTCATGACGAGGCCCATCTATTTCTCCATACAAAATCATTGGTCCCATATAATGTTTGAAACAGTATATGATGAGCTCCACATAATGCTACAGTATATGTTGGTCCCCATGGATGAAGCTCCACTGTCTTATGGGCCCAAATAATGCTCCAAACATAATGGGCCCCATTTCTAATGCTCTAGTGTATAATGGGCCCTGTAAATGCTGCTCCAGTGTCTGATGTCCACCTTTGGAATGTTCCAGTGTATGGTGGGCCCCATCTATCATTCTCCAGAGTATAGTGCTCCCCAAAAATTGCTGTCCCAACATTGAAAACAATCAAATAAGTCTCCTCGCTAGGGAATCCCTGTACTAGTCTAGACTCCTCGTCGTCCCCATCTTCCATCTCACTGCACAGTATTTCAACTTTGCAAGTGCTGTGATCCTGAGCAAGCAGGGGGGGCCCACTCATTGGCGACGGCACTGGCACAGGGCCCCTGATAGTACGGTGGTGTGTCTGATGGCGGGTGGGCCGAACCTGCACTTTCATCTGCAGCTTCCTCTTTGTCACCGTGTAAGATGGAACTGTATATGGGAAGGGTAACCTGAGTTTCATCAGGGTCAGATTCAGGTCGTGTAGCGTGCGAGGGGAATGTAGTGGTCTGGGTCAATGTACCAGCAGATTCATCGAGCAGTGGCTGGGCATCAGTGCACTTGTGTCGCCCCCAGGAGTACGGTCGCCACAGTGGCATTACCTTCTTCCTAGGGAGTGTGATGTCATGCTTGGGAGCAACGAACGATCTCTCTAGCAGGTTAACTGATTGGGCGGCGTTATTCCCACGAGTCATGACCCTCCAAACAGCGTTCATGAAGGCAAAGTGTTTGTTTTACGTGGGCAGTATGGTTGCAAAGCTCAACCTTAAAGGAATGTCCAGAAGGGCACCACCAGGAGTGGAGCCTACGGTTAAATTCGACTCCACCTGGGAAACCTCAACCATGCCAGCTACAGAACAGATGCACACATTGCAAGCTTAATTCCGTTAACGAACGAGACTCCGTCATGCCCCGCGGTCCGAGTCCGGCTTACTAGAGGGACACGTGAGGCTCTGGCACATGAGATTGGCCAATAACTGGTGTGTCATGCCCTTACATGTCCGTGGCTGCATGTGCGCTACACTGAAAAGGCCAGCGTTTGTCGCTTACAGGTGCAGATAACCCGCTGAACAACGTTAGTGATGGGGATCACTGATTACAATTATTACCCGCGAACAATGATTTCCCAGTAAGTGCAGGTCAACCGCAGTTCCGGAATTAGGCCTAACCGTCATTCCTGAAAAAATGAAAAACTTACGTGTGCAAACCACAGGTGCTGTAGCTTGCTTAACAGCTCGCCAGCCGTTCTCACGCCCAGTATGGATTACACGTGATTGCACAAAGGTGAGAAAGGGAACCGTATCCCCAGATAACATGTATGGATAGCGTACACATTCAAAATATATGTCTATACATCAGGAGGCAGGCTCAGACGGAGTTAGGCCCAGTATGGATTGCACGTGATTGCACAAAGGTTAGAAAGGGTACCGTATCCCCGGATAACATGTATGGATAGCGTACACATTCAAAATATATGTCTATACATCAGGAAACAGGCTCAGACGGTGTAAGGCCCAGTATGGCTTGCACGTGATTGCACAAAGGTTAGAAAGGGTACCGTATCCCCAGATAACATGTATGGATAGCGTACACATTCAAAATATATGTCTATACATCAGGAGGCAGGCTCAGACGGTGTTAGGCCCAGTATGGATTGCACGTGATTGCACAAAGGTTAGAAAGGGTACCGTTTCCCCGGATAACATGTATGGATAGCGTACACATTCAAAATATATGTCTATACATCAGGAGGCAGGCTCAGACGGTGTAAGGCCCAGTATGGCTTGCAAGTGATTGCACAAAGGATAGAAAGGGTACCGAATCCCCAGATAACATGTATGGATAGCGTACACATTCAAAATATATGTCTATACATCAGGAGGCAGGCTCAGACGGTGTTAGGCCCAGTATGGATTGCACGTGATTGCACAAAGGTTAGAAAGGGTACCGTTTCCCCGGATAACATGTATGGATAGCGTACACATTCAAAATATATGTCTATACATCAGGAGGCAGGCTCAGACGGTGTAAGGCCCAGTATGGCTTGCAAGTGATTGCACAAAGGTTAGAAAGGGTACCGTATCCCCAGATAACATGTATGGATAGCGTACACATTCAAAATATATGTCTATACATCAGGAGGCAGGAAGACGGTGTTAGGCCCAGTATGGATTGCACGTGATTGCACAAAGGTTAGAAAGGGTACCGTTTCCCAGGATAACATGTATGGATAGCGTACACATTCAAAATATATGTCTATACATCAGGAGGCAGGCTCAGACGGTGTCAGGCACAGTATGGATTTGACGGCCCAGACTACACAGCGGAGGAGCAGGGAGAGGTAAAGATTGCAAATGCTGGGGCCCTGCCCAAGCAAGGGGGGCCCACTCGTGGGCGTCGGTACTGGCACTGGGCCCCTCATAGTACGGCGGTGTGTCTGACGGCGGGTGTGCACCACCACCGTCAGAGACACTTGATTGCACTATGATGGACCCTGTGCCAGTGCCCGCGCCCAAGAGTCGGCCTACCCACCTGTCCAGGGCAACGGCACTCGCACGGTGTCGTGCGCTAGGTGGTGACCCCGGCCATGGGGGGGGGAGGCAGCACAGTTAGGGAGTTTTAGAAAGTGGCATATGTTGATGTTGGACATTCAGCTGATGCAAAAGTTGAAATAGGTCAAGTCCCAGGAAGAGGTGGACCAAAGCAAGCCATTTTTCTGTCACCCTATGTGTCATCAGGGGAAGGTGGGACAAAATCCTTGGAAACCCATGCGTGGTTCATTTTAATGAAGGTTAGATCATCCACATTTTGGGTTGACAGACGGGTCCTTTTTTCTGTCAGGATTGATCCAGCTGCACTGAAGACTCTTTCCGATAGCACACTTGCAGCTGGGCAAGCGAGCTCCTGTAAGGCATATTGTGCCAATTCAGGCCAGGTGTCCAGTTTAGCGGCCCAATAGTCAAAGGGGAATGACCTGTGTGGGAGAACATCGATATGGGAGGAAAAGTAGTTTGTAACCATAGTTGACAACTGCTGTCTCCTGTCACTTTCCATCGATGCAGATTACCAGTTGTGTGAGCGGTACTTGAAAAATCAGTCCACAACATTGTCATGAAACCCCT
Source organism: Dendrobates tinctorius (assembly GCF_039654945.1). Taxonomy (NCBI): domain Eukaryota; kingdom Metazoa; phylum Chordata; class Amphibia; order Anura; family Dendrobatidae; genus Dendrobates; species Dendrobates tinctorius. The sequence goes on from NW_027361754.1 coordinate 71,395,847, forward strand.
GTCTCCAACGCCACTTCTGCTGTGTGCACCACGAACACCTCTGCCAAGCTGCCCCCGGCCCGTACGGCTCGTGTGAGAACCATCACCGCTGCTGTGTGCTGGGAATGCCTCAAGCAACCGATTTACCAGAGGTACTTGTTTATTAGCCAATATTAGGTCAAGGTTCTCCTGTGGCATGATGTTTTGTAATTTGCCTTTATAGCGTGGATCCAGGATGCTGGCCAACCAGTAGTCGTCATCGTTCATCATTTTGGCAATGCGTGGGTCCCTTTTTAGGATCTGCAAGGCATAATCTGACATGTGGGCCAATGTTCCCGGTGTCAATGATGCACTGCGAGTGCTGGTTGGAGGAGCACTTTCTGGCAAATCCACATCCCTCCAGTCACGCACAAACCCTGTACCAGACCTTGCCACGCCAACATTTTCACTTGCCCCACGAGATGCATCCTCCTCCCCTAAGTAATCATCCCCATCATCCTCCTCCTCCTCCTCTTCTTCCTCCACCTCGTCCAAGAGAGGTCCCTGAGCAGACAATGGCTGAATGTCATCAAGGATTCCCTCCTCCTCTTCCTCCTCATCAACATTGGCTGCAGACGCCTGCTCCTTAAGGTGCGTCAAAGTTTGCATGAGCAGACGCATAAGTGGGATGCTCATGCTTAGAATGGCGTCGTCTGCGCTTACCAGCCGTGTGCATTCCTCAAAACACTGAAGGACTTTACAGAGGTCTTTCAGCTTCGACCACTGCACACCTGTCAACTCCATGTCTGCTCTCAAAGTGCCTGGCCGTGTATCCTCCCACAAATGCATTATGGCCTGCCTCTGCTCGCACAGCCGCTCCACCATGTGCAGGGTGGAGTTCCACCTTGTTGCAATGTCGATAATGAGGCGGTGGTTGGGAAGGTGGAGCAATCGCTGCAGCTTCTGCATACGAACGGAGTGTACAGGCGACCGGCGGATGTGCGCGCACAGTCTTTGCACCTTCTGGAGCAGGGCTGTTAACTCCGGATAATTTTTGAGGAAGCACTGCACCACCAGGTTCAAGGTGTGAGCCAAGCAAGGTATATGGCTGAGTTTTGAAAGGGCTATGGCTGCCACAAAATTACGGCCGTTATCACTAACTACCTTGCCTGCCTCAAGATGTACACTGCCCAGCCATGACTCAGTTTGTCGCTTCAAGTACTCGGCCAGCACCTCGGCGGTGTGTCTGTTGCCCAAACACATCATCTGCAACACAGCCTGCTGACGCTTTCCACTAGCTGCTCGATAGGGGGACACATCGTGTGCAACAGTGGCAGCTGCAGATGGAGTGCTCGTACGACTGCGCTCTGTGGACGAGTTTTCGCTTCTGGAGGAGGAGGAGGGTCGAACGCCTACAGCCAACTGTTTCCTATACCGTGGGCTAGGCAGCACTGTCCCACCACCGCTGTCCCCTGTGGACCCTGCATCCACCACATTAACCCAGTGCGCAGTGATGGACACGTAAGGGCCCTGGCCATGCCGACTGGACCATGCATCAGTTGTGAGGTGCACCTTTCCGCTCACTGACTGCTTGAGTGCATGGACAATGCGGTCTTTCACATGATGGTGGAGGGCTGGGATGGCTTTGCGAGAGAAGAAGTGGCGACTGGGTAGGTCATAGCGTGGTACTGCATAGGCCATGAGTTCGCGGAAAGCTGTGCTTTCCACCAACCGAAGGGGCATCATCTCAAACGAGATTAGTTTGGCAATGTGGGCGTTCAAACCCAGTGTACGCGGATGAGAGACTGAGTACTTTCTTGATCTACTCATAGTGTCTGGGAGGGTGAGCTGGACTTGAGAGCTGCATATGGTGGAAGTAGCGGTGGACAGGGCGGACTGAGAGAGGGCTGATGATGGTGATGGAGTTGTTGTTCTTTCTGATGGCCTAGAATCAGTCTTTCGTTGATATAACAGTGGGATTCCCTGACTGCTGTGGCCTTGCAACGACACCTCAACATTTGCTGCTGTGCTAACCGGTGGGCTTACAGTGGGGGAAACAATGTAGCGTTGCTGACTACCTTCGTTGTGATCAGTTGCACATGTGGCACTTGAGGTTTGGTGTTGTGTCCACGCTTGCAAGTGCATGCTGGTTAAATGTCTAAGCATGCAACTGGTATTCAAATTTTTCAGATTTTTCCCTCGGCTAAAGGTCTTTGCGCACTTCTTACAGATAACCTTGGCCTGATCATGAGGATTTTGTTCAAAAAAGTGCCACACTGCACTCTTCCTACTTTGGCAGACATTTTGCGGCCTAGCACGCTGTGATCTTTTGACCCTCTGGACAAGCTGTCCAGCAACTCTTTTGATGTTTGGAACCTGTCTTTGGAGTGCTCCGGGCCTGCCAGATAACAGCTGTTGCGATGTCGATGTCTGCTGTGGATGCTCCTCATCTGAGCTATTGGAAGCAGCACCCTCTTCCCCCAATGGATGACAATCTGGGTCAACAACTGGATCATCCATCACCTCCTCTTCTATGTCATGTGCACCTTCCTCTGTGTCACCGTGTATGGTGGTATAGTGTGCGGGAAGGGGCGCCTGAGTCTCATCAGGGTCAGAATCTGGCTCTGTACACTGCGAGGATAATGTAGTGCTCTGAGTGAATGTACCAGCAGAATCATCCATCAGCGGCTGTGCATCAGTGCACTCCATGTCAGATTCATCTTGGCCTGGGTAATTCACCATTTCACTTGATAATCCAGGCATGGTATGTGAAAACAGCTCCATGGAGTAATCAGTAGTATGGCCTGCGTCATCCTTCAATCTTGGTTGGGGTGAAGGACACAAGGAAAGGTGTGGTTCATGAACATGAGCCTCCAATGACGACTCAGTGCTTTTACTTTTTACAACTGAAGAAGAGGAGGCGATAGAGCTGGAGGCTGAGTCAGCAATGTAAGACAAAACTTTTTCCTGATGCTCTGGCTTTAAAAGCGGTTTGCCAACTCCTAGAAAACTAAGCGTTCGAGGCCTTATGTAGCCAGACGATGACGCAGGCTCAACACCTCCTGCATTCGGTCCTATTTTGCTCTTGCCACTACCATCAGATCCACCACCAACACCATCATTACCAGCTGCCAACCCCCGCCCAATTCCACGGCCTCTTCCACCAGCCTTCCTCATTTTTGGTAGAAATGTAGACAAAATCCAACAAACTATATAGTAATGTAAAACAAGGTACAAGGTGTCTATAGGACAGGGGAGATTTTGAATTTCTGCAGACACTTGTGGACACTGGACACTTTTGGATTGTGTGAGGCCCAATGAATATCTGAGCGCTATGTGACAGGCTCGATGGCACAGCTGTGACCAAAGTGACTAGAGGATAAGTGAGATTTTGAATTTCAGCAGACACTTGTGGACACTGGACACTTTTGGATTGTGTGAGGCCCAATGAATATCTGAACGCTATGTGACAGGCTCGATGGCACAGCTGTGACCAAAGTGACTAGAGGATAAGGGAGATTTTGAATTTCTGCACACACTTGTGGACACTGGACACTTTTGGATTGTGTGAGGCCCAATGAATATCTGAGCGCTATGTGACAGGCTCGATGGCACAGCTGTGACCAAAGTGACTAGAGGATAAGGGAGATTTTGAATTTCAGCAGACACTTGTGGACACTGGACACTTTTGGATTGTGTGAGGCCCAATGAATATCTGAGCGCTATGTGACAGGCTCGATGGCACAGCTGTGACCAAAGTGACTAGAGGATAAGGGAGATTTTGAATTTCAGCAGACACTTGTGGACACTGGACACTTTTGGATTGTGTGAGGCCCAATGAATATCTGAGCGCTATGTGACAGGCTCGATGGCACAGCTGTGACCAAAGTGCCTAGAGGATAAGGGAGATTTTGAATTTCTGCACACACTTGTAGACACTGGACACTTTTGGATTGTGTGAGGCCCAATGAATATCTGAGCGCTATGTGACAGGCTCGATGGCACAGCTGTGACCAAAGTGACTAGAGGATAAGGGAGATTTTGAATTTCAGCAGACACTTGTGGACACTGGACACTTTGGGATTGTGTGAGGCCCAATGAATATCTGAGCGCTATGTGACAGGCTCGATGGCACAGCTGTGACCAAAGTGACTAGAGGATAAGGGAGATTTTGAATTTCTGCACACACTTGTGGACACTGGACACTTTTGGATTGTGTGAGGCCCAATGAATATCTGAGCGCTATGTGACAGGCTCGATGGCACAGCTGTGACCAAAGTGACTAGAGGATAAGGGAGATTTTGAATTTCAGCAGACACTTGTGGACACTGGACACTTTTGGATTGTGTGAGGCCCAATGAATATCTGAGCGCTATGTGACAGGCTCGATGGCACAGCTGTGACCAAAGTGACTAGAGGATAAGGGAGATTTTGAATTTCAGCAGACACTTGTGGACACTGGACACTTTTGGATTGTGTGAGGCCCAATGAATATCTGAGCGCTATGTGACAGGCTCGATGGCACAGCTGTGACCAAAGTGACTAGAGGATAAGGGAGATTTTGAATTTCAGCAGACACTTGTGGACACTGGACACTTTTGGATTGTGTGAGGCCCAATGAATATCTGAGCGCTATGTGACAGGCTCGATGGCACAGCTGTGACCAAAGTGACTAGAGGATAAGGGAGATTTTGAATTTCTGCACACACTTGTAGACACTGGACACTTTTGGATTGTGTGAGGCCCAATGAATATCTGAGCGCTATGTGAGAGGCTCGATGGCACAGCTGTGACCAAAGTGACTAGAGGATAAGTGAGATTTTGAATTTCAGCAGACACTTGTGGACACTGGACACTTTTGGATTGTGTGAGGGCCACTGATATCTGAGCGCTATGTCACAGGCTCGATGGCACAGCTGTGACAAAAGTGACGAGAGGATAAGGGAGATTTTGAATTTCTGCAGACACTTGTGGACACTGGACACTTTTGGATTGTGTGAGGCCCACTGATATCTGAGCGCTATGTCACAGGCTCGATGGCACAGCTGTGACAAAAGTGACTAGAGGATAAGGGAGATTGGATTGCTTTTAAAAAAGCAGTTTGCAGAGCAGTGGGTAAACAGCAATGCCAGCCTGTCAGGAAGCCTTAAAAGGCAGCCCAACAACCAACACCACTGATACACCACAATATAGCCTCCCCTTGCACTGCACACACAGTGACTGGTGTGTTGTGCAGGCCAAATCGCTAGCAGCAGAAGCAGTTTTTTTTTCTTCTCAGCAGGACAAAAAAAAAAAATTGGGATTGCTTTTAAAAAAGCAGTTTGCGGAGCAGTGGGTAAACAGCAATGCAGGAATGTCAGGAAGCCTTAGAAGGCAGCCCAACAACCAACACCACTGATACACCACTATATAGCCTCCCCTTGCACTGCACACACAGTGACTGGTGTGTTGTGCAGGCCAAATCGCTAGCAGCAGAAGCAGTTTTTTTGTCTTCTTCCCTGCCTAACGCTCTCCCTACAGAATCAGCAGCAACCTCTCCCTATACTGAGATCGGTAGAAGTAAGATGGCGGTCGGCGTGCACGCCCTTTTATACCCCCCTGTGACGCCCACCAAAGCAAGCCAATCACTTGCATGCCCTTCTGAAAGATGGTGGTGACCCCTGCCTATGTCATCACGTTGCCCACAGTGTCCGTGGATCCTGATTGGCTGAAAAAGAGCGCAAAACAAACTTTTGAAACACGACTTTGGCGCGTAAGTCGCCGACCTCGTGGCCGACCTCATCCTAGGGTCGGGTTTCGTTTCATGAAACCCGACTTTGCCAAAAGTCGGCGACTTTTGAAATTTTTCGACCCGTTTCGCTCAACTCTAGTTATAACAAATTATAATGATTATATTGCACATAGAAATATTTCACATCATATACTCAATACTAGAGATTTGCAACACAAAGTAAGCAATGCTCTCAATCTGCGCATGCGCAGCCCACTGTGTTCCGAGGCCCAGTGTGGGAGCGCGCATAAGAAAAAGAAACTGTCGCTGTTGAACATAGAAACGCTCCAGCACTGATACATGGAACACAAACGGCGCCATTTTGTTGAAGCAAATTTTTTTAACACATTATTAACCCCTTAATGACTGCCGATACGACTGTTAAGCATCCTTATTCCCCCTGCACCTCATGCTCCTTTTTACACAGCCTCCTCCAGCACCTCACGCTCCTCCTTTATACACAGCATTTTTCTGTAGCACAGCTATCTTCCTTTAGGCTATGTGGCCACGTTGCAGAAATGCTGCGGAGTTGTCCGCAACATTTCTGCAACTCCCCGCCATGGGTAAAACAAGCGTTTTGCGTTTTTAGCTTGCAGAATGCTAGCGCTTTCCAAGCGATTGGAAGCATAGCATAGCTTGAATAGTGCTTGACAAGTGTGACCAACTTTTTACTATTGATGCTGCCTATGCAGCATCAGTAGTAAAAGATAGAATGTTCAAAATAAGAAAAAAAATCGGGATATACTTACCCTCTGTCGGCCCCCGGAGTCCTTCCGGTCCTTAGCAGTGTTGGCAGCAACTTCCGTTCCCAGGGATGCATTGTGCGAATGACTTCTGATGACGTAGCGGTCTTGCGCAATGCATCCCTAGGAACGGAAGTTGCCGCCAGCGCCAATGAGGACCGGATGGACTCCGGGGGCCGACAGAGGGTAAGTATATCTCTATTTTTTATTTTAATTCTATTTTTTACAGGAATATGGCACCCAGGGCATGGAGGAGAGTCTCCTCTCCTCCAGACCCTGGGTACCATCCGCACATGAACCACTCACTTCACGCATGGTGGGCATAGCCACATGTGTAAAGTGAGAGTTTCAACTCAATCCTAAGGCGGCAGAATCGTCGCGATTCCGCAGAATTAATGGACATGCTGCAGATTTTACCGCTATGCGATTCTGCAGTGGTAAAATCCGCAGCATGGGCACAGCAACTGCGGAATCCCATAGGATTGCATGGGAATGCATTTTTTAAGCGCAACGTGGGCACACAGCCTTATAGTCGCCTCCTCCGGCAGCACCTCACACTCCTCTTTCATATACAATTGGAAACACTTGATCCTGAGAGAAATTGCACTAATTACAATAAAGCGTATCGTATACACAGCCTACTTCTCCTGCAGCACCACAATTTTCTCCTTTAGACCTCGTTCACACGTTATTTAGTCAGTATTTTTACCTCAGTATTTGTACACTAAAACGTATATTAGAAACACGTCACCACTTCTGTATTTATCACCCACTCCTGGTTTTAGCTTATAAATACTGAGGTAAAATACTGACCATATATTGAACGTGTGAATGTTGCCTTATACACAGCCTCCACCCGCAGTGCCTCTCTCTTTATACACAGCCTCATACTGCAGCAGCACCTCACTTCTCTCATTTTCCCATCACGCCTCTCATTTTTCACCCTCACACCTGTGATTTTGACCTCACACCAGTCATTTTCTGATCACTCCACTATTTTCTCCTCCCTCCACTATTTTCCCCTCACTTCTCTCATTTTCCTCTCACTCCTTTAATTTTCCCCCTCACTCCTCTCTTCCCCTCTTCCCCTCACATGTGCACAGCAACTTCCTGTTATGAGCACAGTGGTGTAATCCATGAGGCTCCTCCCTTTACCTTGACTTCATGCCTCACAAGAGCATTCTAGACATGACAGAGCTAGATGTGGTCTGTGCCTGATACGCACTGATACTCTGAAGGCGGTGAGTTTTGCAAGGTGGCTTTCGAGGTGAATGTGTTTCTGCCTGTGTGTGCTAACAACGTGGGCCGTGTGGACGGGGCTTTGCGTGTGGAGTGTGGCTATGCGGAGTGGGTGGGGTTTGATACATACACAGTATTTAAGTTGGCTGAGCTCCTGACCTGGAGGACACGGCACGGATGCGGCCACCTGTACGCACAACAGACTGTGAGTAAAGCTTTGGAACTACATGCCCTGGTGTCCTCCACTTATTCCTGCGCCAACACACTCAGCACTGCTACATCACTGTGCCTGACACTGCACCATCTACGTCTCCTCCCTATCTCCTCACCTACACTGCCCTTGGACTACTGCCCTACCTGTGGAGGGCCACAACATCATTGCTGCACCACACCATCTGTCCCAGAGGATCTGTCTGCAGCGTCGGCTTAACATCTTCATTGCCGAACACCACAGGTGGCGTCACGAATCATTCACTCATAAACTTTAATCATCATCCACACGTTCCAACATCCTCCCTTTTACAATGGACGCCCAGGGCCACAGACCGGGTCGCAGCTGCCGTGGCATCTCCCATTGAAACCAACGGGCCCGGCTCCGCCGCCCTGGGTGCGAGGGTGATCCATTTTTGGCGTCACGAATAGGATGACGAAGCCCGGTGCCACCGGGTTCTGTGTGCCGAAGATTTATTGGACTTAATTGCTGAGAATGTGCAAAATAACCAAAATTATAGACTGTAAAATGGACTCTCAAAATGGCCGCCAGTGCGGTGAAGAAGGGCGTGACAACATGGGTGGTCATAAGAAAAGAGCGCGAACTGTCCTGAGCCTCCCCTGCCTAAACTTCTATGCTACAGCAACATGGCCCACCCCTAGAGGGGTTCGTATACTGGCCTGGTATGGAGGAGTAGGAAGAAGACGCCGCCCCCAGAAGGAGGAGCGAGGCCCTGTGGCGGGAAAGGAGCCCGAGAAGGAGAGAGAACGCCAGGATGCCATGATGGAAGAAGGATGGAGGCCCGAAGAGCGGGAGGAGGTTGAGCTGAACTTCCCCGGCGCAGTAGCTGAGCCCCTGCTTCCACAATGGACCGCCAGCAGCTGGAGGACAAAAATGCCCAGCTGACACACGCCTGCGGCTGAGACAGGAGGCTCTCTGGATCCTGAACTGGCAGCGTGCCCAGAAGCCTACACCAACGGTACCTTCACCACCGGTACCCACCGCCGCTGCACTGGTTCTCCCTCAGGCATCTGTGGAACCTGCGGCCGCTGCGATGCCATCAGCAGCGCCTGTTACCATCTCCCCGCTGCAACCGCCGCTGAGCGCTGCCTGCCAGGAGGAGTTACCGGAGGGCCCGGGAGCTGAAGAGGAAGAAGCTGTGCTCCTGCCTGGACCTAGCATGGCTGCGCAGGTCCCACTGGAGGCCCTTGCGGACCCGGAGCCACCATCTGCTCCACCACCGTCTCCCGCCTCTGACCAGGCAGCTCCAGTCACCACCGCTGCCACTGGCTGCCGTGGGGTCCTCTGTATCGGGCCGGTGTCAGGGGGATGTGTCACAGCAGCAGTGACCCGGTCCGTGGCCCTGGGCGCCCAAAAATCTGGAAGGTTGTAATGTAATAGTTCGTGACACCACCTGAGGTGCTCGGCAAGGGAGGTGTTAAGCCGACGCTGCAGACAGATCCTCTGGGACAGATGGTATGGTGCAGCAGTGATGGTATAGCCCTCCACAGGCAGGGCTGATGTCCCAGGGCAGTGTAGTTGTAATGGTTGTGGAGAGGCGCAGGCAGTGTAAAGGATGATACCCAGATGTAGCAGTGCTGAGCGGGTTGGCGCAAGAATGAATGGAGGACACCGGGGCTTGTAGTTACAAAGCTTTACTCACAGTCTGCGGTACACAATGGTGCCTGCCTCCGGGCCGTGTCCTCTGGGTCTGAGACTCAGCCAACCTCCAGGCAAGATGGAAAGCTCCCCTCCAACACTCCGCCAACATGTACCTTTCCTGAACGACTCCTCTATTGCGCCTTAAGGTGTGAAGATCTCCAGTACCGTGGTACCCTGGAGCTCCTCTTTACAGATGTTCCCAAGAACTCTACTTGTACGGCAGACAGCTGTAGCCTGCTTTGGGGACTCCCTTCTTCTGAGTCCCGGCTCTCTAATCAGTTGCTATTGTGCCCCAAGTCGTAGATGCGAGTAGTGCATTTACAGCCAACTACTCCACCGGTATCTGCTGCAGAACCATAAGTGTCCATACAACCTCGGGGACCGGGCCCCGGCCTTGCGCTGAGAACCTATAGGCAGGGTTCCTCTTCCAACCCACGTCTCCTCTCTGTTCTCCTACTCCTTTGTTCCGTACTTGTCTTTCTCTCTCTTATGGAAGCTTAGGTTTCAGTTCTACGTCTTCTTCTTTTCCTTTCCCGTGCCAGCTGGCTCAGATCACTGAGGCAGCTGCAGCACTCCTTCCTCCAGCCCGACTTCCAGGGATCCCCACTCCTCCCGAGTGGCTTCCTTCCTCGCTGACCTCCTATCAGACTGACCTGTAATCCTACACTTTCCCACTCTTTTATGTCTCTAAATTCCACCCACCTCCCAGCACATCCAGTGTTCCAAGCAGGGAACCACCAGAGGTGCTCTGCTACTCTCTAAGCACTGAGCCGCAATGTGTTTGTGCAGAACTACCCTGTTGTGTGGGATGCAAGTGTTGGAGCGTGGAAAGGGGTTCCCACCTTACCTGGATGGTGGGGCACTACACCTTAGGAGAAGGAGCAGTACCTCTGTGGCGACTGAGCCTCAGGGTCGCCACAGATGCCTGAACCGGAGCCGACACAACACCGCCAGGAGGCTCCAGGTATGACCGCCACCCCTGTACCTGGGAAGGCCTCGGGGTGCAAAACTGCTGCAGCGTCCGGGCAGGTTGTGCTGGACTTGGTCTGGGACCGGGATTCTAGTCCCTGGGACAAAACACCTGAACCCCTAGCAGTAGTGCCCCTGTCCATGGTGGGTCAAGGCCATCCCCAAGAGGTGGAGGAGGAAGAAGAATCCTACTGCCACCAGACCCTCTGGCAGCCGAGCAGAGGGAACGGGAGCAGCGGAGACTGGCAGTGCTGGGCCCTGACATTGACAGGAAAGAAATGGTCCGTGCAGGTCACTATGGTCCCTGGGACTCAGCGGGATGGGGTCAGGTCCTTAATGTCAACCATGAACGGGGGTTTGGCTTCATCTCAGACCCCCAGAGGATCTCTGACCTCTTCAGCCGGAGGGATGTAGAGTCCCACCTCCGGAGGGGACACCCTGCTCGTGACTTACACCCGGGAGAGTATGTCACCTTTACCTGGCATGAGGGGCTCCATGGCTGGTATGCCCTGAATGTGCGCCGCATACCGGAGGACTTCATAGCGGCCTACAAGAGGGAAAATGCCTATGTTCCCCCAGCAGGGATACCTCCTACTGTGGTAATTGTACCCGCCAAGACTAAGCAAGCTACCTCTACTCCAGTTCAACACCCACTGGTACACGTCACCACCCCTGCTGTACCACAGGCAGCAGTCCAACCAGTGACCACCTCATCCTTTGTGCAACAACCATCAACAGGAAGAGGAAAATCTGAAGTTCTCCCCTGGAAGCAGCCAAAGAAACCAGCTTCCACCACCCCAGGAGGAGATCACCACTAAAGAACATGCCCACAGATAAATAACTAAACTGTTACCCAGGAGGGTATTAGCACCATTGTGCCTTTTTGTTTTGTTCATCATGTTTTTCTTCAGTTTTCTTTTTGCCTAGTTACGTTGGTAGCATTTAAATTGAACTGCAGAGATCATGGACAATGAGTGATCCACAAACTGTGTTGTAAATAGTTGCGCCACTTGAGGTGCCCTCTCTTGGTTTTACATAGGTCTTTTAAAGATAAGAACTACCTCAATCTGGAGCATTGCTCCAACCCAAGGACACTGCAAGAAATCCCGGCTGGGAGCAGTGTCCATCACTTTCAAGAATTGTTGTTTTGACGTGAAGTATTATATAATGTGCCTTATAAAAATGTTGATAGCAATAGAACAGATGTTATATAGAAATTGGTTGATAGTAATATCTAGGTATCTGATTAAGAGTAAATAGTGAATATTTTCCTCCTCATGGTGATGCTTTAATAAAGATGTGAAATTTAACCGCTTAAGCCCCAAGGGTGGTTTGCACGTTAATGACCGGGCCATTTTTTACAATTCTGACCACTGTCCCTTTATGAGGTAATAACTCTGAAACGCTTCCATGGATCCCGGTGATTCTGACATTCTTTTCTCGTAACATATTGTACTTCATGTTAGTGGTAAAATTTCATTCAAATAACTTGCGTTTATTTGTGAAAAAAACGGAAATTTGGGAAAGATTTTGAAAATTTCGCAATTTTCCAACTTTGAATTTTTATGCCCTTAAATCACAGAGATACGGCACACAAAAAACTTGATAAGTAACATTTCCCACATGTTTACTTTACATCAGCACAATTTTGGAACCAAAATTTATTTTTGTTAGGAAGTTATAAGGGTTAAAAATTGACCAGCGATTTCTCATTTTTGCAACACCATTTTATTTTTACGGACCACATCACATTTGAAGCCACTTTGAGGGGTCTATATGTTAGAAAATACCCAAAAATGACACCATTCTAAAAACTGCACCCCTTAAGGTGCTCAAAACCACATTCAAAAAGTTTATTAACCCTTTAGGTGCGTCACAGAAATTTTTGGAATATTTAAATAAAAAATGAACATTTAACTTTTTTTCACAAAAAAAATACTTCAGGTTCAATTTTTTTTATTTTACCAAGGTTAACAGGAGAAATTGGACTGCAAAATTTATTGTGCAATTTGTCCTGAGTACACTGATACCTAATATGTGGGGGGAACCACTGTTTCGGCGCATGGCTGAGCTCAGAAGGGAAAGAGCGCCGTTTGACTTTTTCAATGCAAAATTGGCTGGAATTCTGATCGGACGCCATGTCACGTTTGGAGAGCCCCTGATGTACCTAAACAGTGGAAACCCCCCACAAGTGACTCCATTTTGGAAACTAGACCCCCCAAGGAACTTATCTAGATATGTGGTGAGAACTTTGAACCCCCAAGGGCTTCACAGAAGTTTATAACGTACAGCCAAACAATTGAAAAATCATATTTTTTCCACAAAAATGATCTTTTCACCCACAATTTTTATTTTCCCAAGGGAAACAGGACCCCAAAAGTTATTGTGCAATTTGTCCTGAGTACGCCAATACCCCAAATGTGGGGGTAAACCACTGCTTGGGCGCATGGCAGAGCTCGGAAGGGAAGGAGTGCCGTATTACTTTTTCAACGCAGAATTGGCTTGACGCCATATCACATTTGGAGAGCCTCTGATGTGGCTAAACAGTGGAAACCCCCCACAACTGACACCATTTTGGAAACTAGACCCCCCAAGGAACTTATCTAGATGTGTGGTGAGAAATTTGAACCCCCAGGGGCTTCACAGAAGTTTATAACATACAGTCGTACAATTAAAAAAATCATATTTTTTCCACAAAAATGATCTTTTCACCCTCAATTCTTATTTTTCCAAGGGTAACAGGACTCTAAAAGTTATTGTGCAATTTGCCCTGAGTACGCTGATACTCCATATGTGGGGGTAGACCACTATTTGGGCGCATGGCTGAGCTTGGAAGGGAAGCAGCGCCATTTGACGTTTTTGGCTGGAATTGAGATCGGACACCATGTCGCATTTGGAGAGCCCCTGATATACCAAAACAGTGGAAACCCCCCACAAATGACACCATTTTGGAAACTAGACCCCCCAAGGAACTTATCTCGTTGTGTGGTGAGCACTTTGAACCCCCCAGTGCTTCACAGAAGCTTATAACGACCGGGCGTGAAAATAAAAAAAAAATCGTATTTTTTCCACAAACATGATCAATTAGTCCCCAATTTTTTTATTTTCCCAAGGGTAACAGGAGAAATTGGACCTCAAAAATTTTGTCCAATTTGTCCTGAGTACGCTGATACCCCATATGTGGGCGAAAACTACTGTATGGGCACACGTCGGGTCTCGGAAGGGAAGTAGTGACGTTTTGGAATGCAGACTTTGATGGAATGGTCTGCGGGTGTCATGTGCGTTTGGAGAGCCCCTGATGTACCTAAACTGTTGAAACTCCCCACAAGTGACCCCATTTTGGAAACTAGACCCCCCACGGAACTTATCTAGATGTGTGGTGAGCACTTTGAGCCCCCAAGTGCTTCACAGAAGTTTATAACGCCCGGGCGTGAAAATAAAAAGATCATTTTTTTCCACAAAAATATTTTTGCCCCCAATTTCTTATTTTCCTGAGGGTAACAGGAGAAATTGGACCTCAAAAGTTGTTTTGCAATTTGTCCTGAGTAGGCTGATACCCCATATGTGGGGGTAAAACACTGTTTAGGCGCATGGCAGAGCTTGGAAGGGAAGGACCACCATTTGACTTTTTCAACTCAGAATTGGCTGAAATTGAGATCAGACGCCATGTTGCATTTGGAGAGCACCTGATGTGCCCAAACAGAGGAAACCCCCAATTCTAACTCCAACCTTAACCCCAACACACCCCTAACCCTAATCTCAGCCCTAGCCCTAACCCTAGCCCTAAGCCTAATGGGAAAATGGAAATACATTTTCTTTTAATTTTATTATTTTTCCCTAACTAAGGGGGTGATAACGGGGGGGTTTGATTTACTATTTATGGCGGTTTTTATGTTTGGCAGCTGTCGCACGCTAAGAGACGCTTTTTATTGTAAAAATAGTTTTTGCATCACCACATATTGAGAGCTATATTTTTTCCGTATTTTGACCCACTGAGTCATGTGAGGTCTTATTTTTTGTGGGACGAGTTGACGTTTTTATTGGTACCATTTTCGGGCACGTGACATTTTTTGATCGCTTTTTATTCCGATTTTTGGGACGCAGAATGAACAAAAACCAGCGTTTCATGAATTTCTTTTGGGGGGGGTGCGTTTACACCATTCCGCGAGCGATAAAATTGATAAAGCAGCATTATTCTTCGGGTCAGTATGGTTACAGCGATACCTCATTTAGGTCGTTTTTTTATGTTTTGTCGGTTTTATGCAATGAAAACTATTTTATATAAAAAATAATTATTTTTGCATCGCTTTATTCTGCGAGCTATAACTTTTTTATTTTTTTGCTGATGATGCTGTGTGGCGGCTCGTTTTTTGTGGGACAAGATGACGTTTTCAGCGGTACCATGGATATTTATATGCGTCTTTTTGATCGCGCGTTATTGCACTTTTTGTTTGGCGGTATGATAATAAATCATTATTTTTTGCTTCGTTTATTTTTATTTTTTAAGGAGTTCGCTAAAGGGGTTAACTAATGGGACAGTTTTATAGGGCGGGTCGTTACGGACGCGGCAATACCTAATATGTGTACTTTTATTGTTTTTTTTTTATTTCCAAAAAATGGATTTGGGGAATTTTTTATTTTTTTTTCTAATTTGGCGATTTTTAAAAAAATTATTTTAACACTTTTTTTAACTTTATTACATAGTCCCAGGTGGGACATCACTGTCCTGTGACAGATCGCTGATCTGTCACATCACAGATCACTGTGACAGATCAGCGATCTGTCACAGGCACTACTGCAGACTTCCTCATGCCTGCGCTTTGCAGGCACTGAGGAAGCTGGCTCCCTGCAGGCCCCCCGAAAGTCCCTGTCGCCATCTTGGATTCGGGGGCCTGCAGGGAAGGAGCCCCCCGCAGCAGCGCTGCACATTGCGCTGCTGTGGGGGGCTCAGGGAAGCACGGAGGGAGCCCCCTCCCTGCCAATGCTTCCATTTAACCCCTGGTACACCACGATCGTGTTTGATCGTGGTGTGCAAGGGGTTAACGTGTCGGGGGCGGTCCGTGACCGCCCCTGACACATTGTGCCGGGTGTCAGCTGTGATAATCACCACGTGGGCGCCGCTGATCGCTATGACGTACTATCCCGTCCCTGGGAATTAAGTCCCAGGGCACATGGACGGGATAGTACGTCTCATGGCAGAAAGGGTTTAAATAAAGAATGTTATGCAGGTGACGAACCAAGCATCAGCGGTTGTCACCTATAGTCTAGCAGAGACAGTGAAAATATGAAAGACAGAGAAGAATATGTCTAGCTGATAATACTTGAACTGGTAGTGAGTTTACTTCCATAGCACTTTAAATTAGGTAATATACTGTAGCTTTACATTAAGTAATATATTAAGTATAGATAGTTAGTTAAATTGTTTGCAACGTTTAAGAGTCAGTGCCTCCCAAATTGGGAAGTTTAGATAAGTATTGTTTATTTAGCATTCAAAAATTTTTGTATGTTCCTTATTTTGTTTCATCTTTGTTTCACTTGTAGCCTGCGGACGTGCTGTGTTTAACGGGGGGGTATGTGGCGCCCCTGAGGGTTCAGTCGCCACAGAGGTACTGCACCTCCTCCTGAGGTGTGGTACCCCACCATTCAGGTAAGGTGGAGACACCTGACCACACTCCAACACCTGCATCCCACACAACATAGTAGTGTAGCAAAGCACCTTTGGTGGCTCCCTGCTTGGAACACGAAGAGTGCTGGGAGGTGGGTGGAGCTTAGTCTGCACCAAAAGAGTGGGAAGATATTAGGAGTCAGTCTGACAGAGGAGTGAGAGAGAAGATCCCCTGAGTGGGATGGATTGAAGGAAGTGCTGCAGCAGACCTCAGTGACCTGGGTCTGCTGGCACAGGAAAGAGATATTCAGAAAGCCTAATTCTTCATAAGAAAGAAAGATTAGAACGGAACGTAAGGAGAAGAGGAGAACTAAGGACTAGGGTTAGAGCAGAGCCCTTCCTCAAGTTCTAAGCGCATGGCCGGGGCCCGGTCCCCGAAGTTGTATGGATACTAATGGTCCTGCAGAAGACACCGGAGGAATAGAAGTTGTCACCACTGTATTCCCACACAAGACTTGGGGGCACAACAGCAACGAGGGTGAGCCGGGACTATAGTAGCAAGGAGTCCCCGAAGCAGGCTACAGCTGTCTGCCGTACAAGTAGAGTTCTAAGAACATCTGAAAGGAGGAACTCCAGTGTAACTCAGTACTGTGAGTACTTCACATAGGCGCTAGAAGGGAGATGTTCAGAAAAGGCACATGTTGGCGGAGTGTTGGAACAGAGTACTTCATCTTGCCTGGAAGTTGGCTGAGCTCCTGACCTGGAGGACACAGCACGGATGCGGGCACCTGTATGCACAACAGACTGAGTAAAGCTTTGGAACTGCATGCCCTGGTGTCCTCCACTTATTCTTGCACCAACACACTCAGCACTGCTACATCGCTGTGCCTGACACTGCACCATCTACGTCTCCTCCCTATCTCCTCACCTACACTGCCCTGGGACTACTTCCCTACCTGTGGAGGGCCACAACATCATTGCTGCACCACACCATCTGTCCCAGAGGATCTGTCTGCAGCGTCGGCTTAACATCTTCATTGCCGAACACCACAGGTGGCGTCACGAATCATTCACTCATAAACTTTAATCATCATCAACACGTTCAAACATCCTCCCTTTTACAATGGACGCCCAGGGCCATGGACCGGTCGCAGCTGCCATGGCATCTCCCATTGAAACCAACGGGCCCGGTTCCGAGTACCCCGCCGCCCTGGGTGCGAGGGCGATCCACTCAGAGGTAAAAATGCAATATAATGTAGAAAAAACCTCGGCACACAATGTTCATTGAATCAAAAATTAATTGTTTATTCACAATAGTTGAAATTGGACCAAAATCAATACAGGTATCCACAGATAATCAAAAATCGACGTTTCGGCTATTAAGCCTTTATGAAGAATTTATCTGAAACATATTAAACAATAAAAATATTCAAAAGGACAGGAAAATCTCCTTTGTACAAAAAAATAACATCTCATCATATGTTACATACAGGTCTCAAATGCAATACATAAGATATAATACAATATGCAAATTAATAATGATGGCATTTCCAGAAAATCCATAAGATGTAATACACACAAAAAATTTATCATCAGACTATCACCATCTTAATGAAAAGACTTCATTTACTCATATTATATGCAGCAAACTGATATAAAAAACAAAATAAATCTAATACCTGTGTGAACATGGGTCCTAAAACATCAGAGCAGATCCTTTCCTGTCTATGTATATGGAGAAGTAAGGGTTACCTTATATCAGGAGAAATAAAAGGGAACAACATAATGTATGTAATGGGGGATCGCATTAAACGTGAAATCAATGCGAAATCAATGCATTTAAGTGCCGTACCGTGCCCACCTTAGACATAGTGAATTATAACATACCCCTTGTGTGAGAGACCGTCAAAGAGACGCACGCAGTCAGGTGGTGAGAAGTGCTCCGCAGACGCCCTGTGGATATGTGCGCCCTTATGTGTCAGCTTAGCTTAGGACTTCCGGGGTAAAAGTCGGCGTCCTCGATCTGCGCATGCGCCGCCGAAATCAAGCGGAAAAAGCCGATGTTAAACGGTAAACCTAACTCTGCATCAAACTGCGCATGCGCCGTCATTATCCAGCGGACAGAGTCAATATATGTAAACCAGGGACCGCCTTCAATCGGGAATCACCGGAAAGCCCCGGGTACATTCAAAATCGCCACCGGCCTTCACAGGGAGAAAGTGCACCACCACCACTATAATATTACGGCCGAGATAATCTACTTGTCACGAGTATGTACCGTTTGTAGCTCAAGAAAGGGAGACAAAGAAAAAATGAATAATGAAATCACCCCCTTTTTATTAAAAATTATTATACCTTCCTTTCAGATATTATTAACCCTACTTGTCCATTATAAATCATAATTGTTATATACATACTGTCATATAATACACAATATATGCTACTCAATACCCTTCACACGCCATTATGCCATGGCATACGTTTAGAGAAATACCACAAGTGTAAATTTAATTTAGTCTAAACGAAGACTAAGGACAAAATAGATTAAATATAAATACACACGACAATTAAAGGTACGTACTAGGGAACATGTCCTAGGTATAGTGGCAGCTGCCACCTGCACTGATGATTCAAGCCTGAAGACGTTACCTAGACATTTTAAGGAATTGCACCAGTGTAATGCCACACTTTTGAGAATAAGGGGCATTGATGCTCTTAACATCAATATAAGGGGTGGCAAATTGTCTAATAGGCTGGCTAGGTCAGAAACTAGATGGATTTGGACGTTAGGTACCATCCATCCACGTGGATTAAATGAAAATATCCCATATACCCCATACTTGTAATCTAGTTTATGTATTCCAATATGATCGTTATGGTCTTGTGTTTTTACTTATATGTACTCTTTTTTATATATATCTTTTTTATATATTCTTTTTTAGTTATTTGAATATGACGTATTGCCTGTGAAATCATGAAGGGTTTGAGGTTTCTTCGGAACCGTATAAGCCGTCCGATGGAGGATTCACGATGACGTCTTACGCATTTTTTGTATGGCTACATTTATTCTGTGGGGTTATCTACCTATGACAGATTGATTGGCTGAATATTACCAATTTGGTGTATATATATGTATCCCTCTTTGTCATTTTCTGTACTAATATTTTTGCATTATCTTTAATTACGTGTCTAATTTTGCTCTGTATATTTCTTTGTGTGTGTATGTGTGTGTATACATATGTGTATGCATGTATTCATATGTGTATATATGTTTATATGGGGTACCCATTGATGGCACATTCTCAATATATAATGATTGTTTGCATTGCTTTTGTTATTTGGATGGCATTTGTATATGCACACATTGATATAGATATGCATTGTGTTATCTAATGTATGCCTTGCTGGTGTATCCTATTTTCTAGGATTTCCATTTATATTGTGCATGTGACTGATGTTGTCATGACACTTATGTGTTGATTTATCATGCATTTTGTTGCTACATTATTCCTCTTGCACTGTCATCTTACAGTGCATATGAGGCACGCTATATGCATGCACACACAATTCACATCCCTTTCTTTTTCCCTGTATTTATTTTCCTTGCCCACATTGTTGCCCTTCACATATATGGCGGCTCCCGCCTGACGCTGTCCGTGCGCATGCGCGGCGTCCGTCGCGCGGCCGACTAGGTTCCCTGCCTGACGTGCCGGATCACGTGGGCCTGCGTGTTTCCGGTGACGTCATGGCCTGAATCCGGTCGGCGCGGGGCGGGCTTCCCGAGCGCGCGGACGGCCTCCGGTGGGGTGCGCGCTATTTAAACCTCGGCGGTCATATTCTAACTAACGCCCCCTGAGGAAGGAGTCCTTTGGCTCCGAAACGCGCGTCGGGGACCGGATTAACCCCACTGCCACCAGGTATTACAACATAGCTATTAGCTTCTAATCTTGTTACTTTGCACAGCATTGATATGTTATGTGTGTCCTTTCAGGACAGGTAAGTTTTTTGATTTAGAGGATATTTTCCTAACTGGCTATTTGGTGATGCTTTTGTACGCTCCGTGCCATTTCTTCCCTGGCCAATTACTGGTATTTTACACACATGCATTATTACTTTATATCCTGGTATGATGTGTGCAGTGTGGTTATTCCTTTCTTGACCATGATGACGTTAAATTCTTTGCTCTTCCCCACCATACACTGTATGTCTTTATAATTTTTTAATATTTTCTAATAAAATTTGTATTTTATGGAATTTTGACTGCTTCTTTCCTGGGTAGTTTCTATCAAATGTGCAGTTTTCCTTATACTGATTAGTCCTAATATGTGGATCATGATATACTATATATATTAGTGATCATTCTCTATGGCCGTGTAATCATTGATTATCCGGCCTCCACATTATTATGTCTTCTGCCTATTTATTCTAAAACATAAGAAAATGAAAAAATGAAAAAATTCAGTTATAGGCAAAATACATATTAGCAGGAAAATTAGAAATATAACTAGCTAACAACATCATACTCTCTATTTAACCCCAGTGGTGCTAGGGTCTGGTCACAGCGACCCAGTTAGAGAATATACCATTTATAACCACCCTCTTCTTTCTATCACTAAGCCAGTTACTTACCCATTTACACACATTTTCCCCCAGACCCAGCATTCTCATTTTATGTACCAACCTCTTGTGTGGCACGGTATCAAACGCTTTGGAAAAATCAAGGTATACATATACAAGTCTATGATGATAAATGTTTTTGTGTGTATTACATCTTATGGATTCTCTGGAAATGCCATCATTATTAATTTGCATATTGTAATATATCTTATGTATTGCATTTGAGACCTGTATGTAGCATATGATCAGATGTTATTTTTTGTGCAAAGGAGATTTTCCTGTCCTTTTGAATATTTTCATTGTTTAATATGTTTCAGATAAATTCTTGATAAAAGCTTAATAGCCGAAACGTCGATTTTTGATTATCTGTGGATACCTGTATTGATTTTGGTCCAATTTCAACTATTGTGAATAAACAATTAATTTTTGATTCATTGAACATTGTGTGTTCTGTCCCCACATGAGGCAAATTGAGGTGTAGTTGATTGGGGCTGGGAGAGATCCCTACCTTCCGAGCAGACAGGACCATTGTTGCTGGTTTGCTGTTCATGCGTCCGGAGAGATGATACACACCAAATATTGTGAAGTCCAGACTTGTTTATTGAAGATCTGGACATACAGCATGTGATTGGTAATGCAGTACTTCTCCAGAAATGCAGATGTAACCCAGGTGGTACAGCAAGATGCAGCAAATTGTTTGTGCAACGAAGTGGTCAAAAAACTGATGCCTTCCACAGCCTGGTAAGAGTGTCTCTCCCAGGTGAAGATGAAAACTAGTAATGGCCACCGGCAGGAAGAGAAGCAGTGTCACTGACCTGGAAGTGAGAGGCATGTACTAGAATTAATCAGCTGCAGACTGCTATACATAAAAGGACAGCAG